>NW_019385059.1:61128-77404 GCF_000671375.1 Centruroides sculpturatus | reverse complement strand
GTGGTCGAAAAATTCGTTGCCTTCTCAAACAACGTCTTTCGGCTCTTTCTAACTCTTCGATAGCGATAAGAATTGCGTATCCGTCAGCCATTTTCACTTTCGTGTAGCGATCTCACATGCTCGACTCAACGTGAGTAGCAACTCGCATGGTGAGATGGGAAAGCACGTGAGTTAGAACTCGAGACTACCAATTTGACGTCAGTGTGTGAGATTGTACCACGTGACACCTTCAACACGTTGGGAGTTGTAACACGAAAAACTCGAGACTAAGGGCCCTGAATGGTGTAAAGCAGTCAGATTATACGCATTCGTGCACGCGCTTTACAGAGCACCAACCTCACCCGGTTTAGCTGGTGGATGCTAGTATAACGCTTCCAATGATTCTATTCAGGACCGGTTTTGGGCTGTTAGCCGCCTGCCTGCTAGATATTTGGCCGCTCTCGCCCCATTATATAAATTGCGAGTAGATTTATAACTTAACCCAACTGACAGGAGTTTACTGGTATGTTTTTATGATAGTTCTGTATAGTTAACAGGAGTTTAAAATATTTGAAATTTTTATTCCGCTCTCCCATCTTGTATTATTTACAGATTTCAATGTTAAACTCGTGATATTACGATTTAATATGTCCCATCTGTAAGGGAATGCAGAAAAGAAACGTGTACAATTCTTGTACAATGTTAAAAAATTAACCGTTACTTTGGCAGCATCATTTACAACTAAATTTAATGAATGAGACGCACAAGGTACAAAAATAAGTTCTAGAATTTATATTCCTTAAATTTACGATTTATGTATCCGTTGTCATAAAAACATTCTTTCCACTTCTTTCCCAAGACTGCAAATATTCAAGTACAAAGTAACCTGTTTCGACTTATTTCTACATAAGAAGTAGTTAAATAATTAAGAGATTAGAGAATTAGTGACATAAATAAAACCCTGCTGAAAGATCCGGAATTTTATATAAACAAAAGCTTAACCGAACCAATCTCTAGCCGAGTACAGTGGGAACTGATTTCTTCGTAATATTAGATGTAAGTAATTTTTTATTTCAATGAGAGTGACCGAAAAGTTGTAAATTTTGGAAATTTCCGTGGAACCTGGTCCTAAAACGAATTGGTTAGAAAACAAACGACGGGTAATCTATTAAGTTTAACATATTTAGATTTTTACAGCTGTGGCGAGAAACGTTTAAAATGTACAAGAACCCTGTCGCGTCCTTTGAGGTATACTAGTGATGCGACTAAACAGGCATTTGACATTGACTGGTATCGGCACTCTCGGGATTTGGCAGCCCGCACAGCACACCTACCAGGCGTCTCTGATTCCATCCATGAGCCACTCGTATGGAGCTATTTGACTAAGTAGATTGTTTTAAGATTTAAAAAGTAAAGAATATTTTATGTTATTTTTATGTACGTTCCTTTACAAAGCTATATTTAACTATAATTTTCTTTAAAAATATATTCATACAATTGAAGAATATTTTGTACCAGGTANGGAGCTATTTGACTAAGTAGATTGTTTTAAGATTTAAAAAGTAAAGAATATTTTATGTTATTTTTATGTACGTTCCTTTACAAAGCTATATTTAACTATAATTTTCTTTAAAAATATATTCATACAATTGAAGAATATTTTGTACCAGGTATACATATTATGTACCAGGCCTACATATATCCAGCACACATTTTATTTCACCAAGTAAGTTTTTATAATTTTATTTTTAATTTTAGCCCTTATATCGTGGCTAGCGGTAAAATTCTAGGGTTCCCTGAGAGGGGCGGAAACCCCAAATTGTAGACCGCCCCTGGAAGTCGGCTTCTTACAGAAACACAGCTTCCCTATCGTCAAATGTCACGGCACGCCACTGGTTAATTGTATATAGTTTTGAGACACATTGTATTCACTTAATACAGAATGCGATATAATTATTCATATGCGAAAATTTATACTTAAATATGGTTAATTTAGAATAATTAATATTTAGGAAGCACGAATTACATGTTTCAAACTCATATATAATTAAAAATGTTCTCTAAACCCATTTATAGAGTGAACTTACAAATTAATTTAAAACATTCACTGAGAATATTTGTGTGAAATCATTCTTTATAATGTACGGTAGAAATTAATTTATTTTTAAGTTTTTTAAATTAATATTTCAAAAATCCAGCAACGAGTTGCTTAATTTTCTCGGTAACATTTAAAATCGTGATGTTATATATTTTATTTGAAAAACTTTATATTTTTAATTATTATAAAATGAAAACAAGCTTAAATTTGAAAATAAGGACAGGTTTTATAAAAAATTGTAAATACTAATAACTAGTAATATCGTCATTACGTTCGACCTAGAGATATGACACATCATTTCCTTTTATCTTCCTACTAAGTTGATCTTTAACCTCCAAAATTTAATATCATCAATCCCTCTAATACACAAACCTCCTTGCAAATTTTAAAAATTTTCGACAATAAGCACATGAGTTATTAAGTTTCAAAGTTGGCGAATAAAATCGTGCCCCACACATATCCATACATACAGAAAAATCCCCGAATTTTTTTTGCATTTCTTTACATTTCAAGGTCCCGAGTCCGAAAATGTAAAACTCCGAAAAAGTCATTTTCTAGCCGATCTCTTTTACATAACAGAGTAGTAAAAAATTAAGCAGCTTGACATAAAGATTTATATCAAGAAATAAATCATTTTTGTTTACCATTTTCAGGCCAACAAGCTGTATTTATGTCTTATTGCCATTTCTATCATTGATATGAATAAAATTTGTCACAATATTGTAAGTAAATTTACAATTAANTAGTTTTGAGACACATTGTATTCACTTAATACAGAATGCGATATAATTATTCATATGCGAAAATTTATACTTAAATATGGTTAATTTAGAATAATTAATATTTAGGAAGCACGAATTACATGTTTCAAACTCATATATAATTAAAAATGTTCTCTAAACCCATTTATAGAGTGAACTTACAAATTAATTTAAAACATTCACTGAGAATATTTGTGTGAAATCATTCTTTATAATGTACGGTAGAAATTAATTTATTTTTAAGTTTTTTAAATTAATATTTCAAAAATCCAGCAACGAGTTGCTTAATTTTCTCGGTAACATTTAAAATCGTGATGTTATATATTTTATTTGAAAAACTTTATATTTTTAATTATTATAAAATGAAAACAAGCTTAAATTTGAAAATAAGGACAGGTTTTATAAAAAATTGTAAATACTAATAACTAGTAATATCGTCATTACGTTCGACCTAGAGATATGACACATCATTTCCTTTTATCTTCCTACTAAGTTGATCTTTAACCTCCAAAATTTAATATCATCAATCCCTCTAATACACAAACCTCCTTGCAAATTTTAAAAATTTTCGACAATAAGCACATGAGTTATTAAGTTTCAAAGTTGGCGAATAAAATCGTGCCCCACACATATCCATACATACAGAAAAATCCCCGAATTTTTTTTGCATTTCTTTACATTTCAAGGTCCCGAGTCCGAAAATGTAAAACTCCGAAAAAGTCATTTTCTAGCCGATCTCTTTTACATAACAGAGTAGTAAAAAATTAAGCAGCTTGACATAAAGATTTATATCAAGAAATAAATCATTTTTGTTTACCATTTTCAGGCCAACAAGCTGTATTTATGTCTTATTGCCATTTCTATCATTGATATGAATAAAATTTGTCACAATATTGTAAGTAAATTTACAATTAATTTTTAATAAATATACTTATATTTATTGCAATTTTAATTATAAATAAATTTATAAAGAAATACATTATAAATTTATTTAAATAAAAAAATATATAACTTTTTGTAGAATCAATTTAAAAAAATAAAACATTAAAAATAATTAAATTATTTATTTTTTATATGATGTATACTTTGTAATTTTAGATAAATTATGAAATAATAAAGCACAATTCTGAATACGGTGTTAAACTATTTGGAAATACAGTAATTACAAGAAAAGTATCTTTAAAGGTATTTATAAATTATCATAAGTTTTAAATCTAGTGTAAACAACTAAAAATTTTGTTTGAAATTAAATTATTTGATTTTTTTTCTATTTATAAGTATAGTACGACAGTAAGAATATAACTCATACTCAGTGAGAATATTCATACTTTATAAACGAAATAAAAATTAATTTTTTTTACCATTAATAAACTTGATATAAAGATCATTTGATAGTGAATATATGAGTGATTCTCTGAATTTAGTTCATTTGAAATAAATTATCATGTAGCATACAGTTATATATGGTTAATTAACTGGGATCTTCTGCCGCTAAGATTTCTGTGTCTGGTTTCGACTTTTATGCATCTACTGTAACTCTATTCTGGAGATTAAGAAAGGACAGTCAGGCAGATGAGATGGGATTTTAGTCTACAATTTTTTTCAAATTTCAGCCCAGTAATGTTGAATCTTATTTTTCAGATGATTGCCTTGATGATCTCCATCTACTTTACATTACTACAAATTAAACAATTACAAAATCGAAATCAATGTCAATCGAGTAATTCATGAACGAAAAGGATTCGATTGGATTGATGAAAGATGGAAACCAACACTTGTGCCTCCCGGAATAACTTTCAATGGAAAACTGACACCTAGTTACGCATTAGTCACGTGAAGAAAACTCAGAAAACTCCACGTTGTCAGGTATGAAACCACGGCGAGTGTTGAGTGGTTCCATCCATTCGTCCACTGGTGGAAGTCAGTTATGGAGTGTTCGGTTCTTTGTAGGATAATGCAAACAAGAGCTTAAAAACTACTTTGACGCCCAAAAATAAATACAAGATTATTACAATCGCGTTAAAAACCTCTTTATATAATTACTTCAAATTAAAACTTTGGTCGGAATTTAGGATAGCCAACCAACTTTGAAATTATTTTTCTCCAATATATATATATATATATATNGATTCTGAAACGAATTATACTCGTTAAGCGAGGTTCCATTGTAATACTAACATTTTGTTCAACTGTATATATGTTGTGTAATTGATTTGTACATTATACAGGGTGGTAAGTGCAGTCATTTAACACCCCAGCTACAAAATATATAATGTACTCAAAGAAGTTATGCACGTAACATAATGTACAGTACATTGAGCACATCATGTTACGTGAATAAATCTGTAATCGTTCGAGATAGATCAATAAAATCTTTCGGAAATCAATTCCTTGTGAAATTATAACTTTAAATGATGTGCCACATGATCCCCTTCCAATTTACAGTTCCCGAGTTGCATTCAATATGGCCACCATATTGGATGTAAATGCGTGTAACACATCAATCTGTTTCCCCCTTGGTCTAATTTGTTCCCGACATGAGCGAATTAACTTTGGGTACATTCTATATTCTGTAGCAGGGATGTTAAGTGACTTTCTTTCCCATTCTGTAGATAAATTATAAAAACAAACTATAATAATTAAATAAAAATGCATGTATTAATAGATTATTAGAATATATGTACAGTACATGTACTGTATGCATATATTTATTATACATATTTTTCACAATTGTCTGTAACGCGGTATAAAAATGCTTCGAAAACAATAAGTTCTGTAAAATATTAGTAATAAGATATCAGCTAGAAGAAATGTAAATAATTCAATAAATTATAAGAAAAACATTATTAGACTCAATGGGTTGGATTTCAATGTAATATAAATTGATAATATAATATTAAAAATTCTTTGATTAATCAAATTGTATGTCAATACAATTTGATTAATCAAAGAATTTTTAATATTATATTATCAATTTACATTGAATATTACATTGAAATCCAACCCATTGAGTCTAATAATGTTTTTCTTATAATTTATTGAATTATTTACATTTCTTCTAGCTGATATCTTATTACTAATATTTTACAGAACTTATTGTTTTCGAAGCATTTTTATACCGCGTTACAGACAATTGTGAAAAATATGTATAATAAATATATGCATACAGTACATGTACTGTACATATTTTCTAATAATCTATTAATACATGCATTTTTATTTAATTATTATAGTTTGTTTTTATAATTTATCTACAGAATGGGAAAGAAAGTCACTTAACATCCCTGCTACAGAATATAGAATGTACCCAAAGTTAATTCGCTCATGTCGGGAACAAATTAGACCAAGGGGGAAACAGATTGATGTGTTACACGCATTTACATCCAATATGGTGGCCATATTGAATGCAACTCGGGAACTGTAAATTGGAAGGGGATCATGTGGCACATCATTTAAAGTTATAATTTCACAAGGAATTGATTTCCGAAAGATTTTATTGATCTATCTCGAACGATTACAGATTTATTCACGTAACATGATGTGCTCAATGTACTGTACATTATGTTACGTGCATAACTTCTTTGAGTACATTATATATTTTGTAGCTGGGGTGTTAAATGACTGCACTTACCACCCTGTATAATGTACAAATCAATTACACAACATATATACAGTTGAACAAAATGTTAGTATTACAATGGAACCTCGCTTAACGAGTATAATTCGTTTCAGAATCTTATTCATAATGCGAAACACTCGTTAAGAGAAACAATTTTCCCATATAAATTGATGTAAAATACAATAATGTGTTCCATGCCAAAAAAATACTCAAATATTTTCTATATAACGTTTATTCAACGAAAATTATACAACATACATTGTTAAGAAACGTGAGTCATATTCATCTTTTTTTCTAGCACGGAATGAACTAACCTGGAATGCGAATTCGATTTGTAGCAAACAAAAAAAAATCACAGATAATATTCCAAATGATATTCCAAATTCTTGGGCTATGAACAGGCTTTAATTAAATATTAAAAATTAATTAATTTGACTAGAGGTAGGCAATTACGCTGCCATCTTGTATTAAATTTAATGACCTATTCCAAATTAAACTCTATAAAAATATCTAAATTAAAAATTAATTATTTATAATAATTGAGATTAAGTCATTTTTTCTATTTGTTTTCCTCGTTATGCGAAGTGCTCGTTAAGCGAGGTTCCACTGTAGTTGGTTTTACAGTAGGCTCTTTGTAACTCAAAATGGTATGGACAAATAAAAACTTTTCAAGTTGATAAAATTTAGTTATGGAAACAGCCTTTATTTTTATGAAATCGGTTCTATATATTTTTCATACATACAGTCGATGTATTCTGATGAAAACTTTGATTTATACGTAGCATCAACAAATTGTTAGCCGAAACACGCTTCTATGAAGCAATTTACAGTGGTGCTTTTAGAAGTTTACTCCAAGCTTTGCTTCTAGGAGGTTCAATTCCGAACTCAATAACATGCAACATCGATAGACTTCCTATACGGGGGCCTTCGTTTAACTAATGTAACTTTCCGATTACTCATTATCCGAGTCCCCGTAGTTACGTGGTTAAAAAATTGTGAAACACCGCCTAAAATTTCCCCGCAATTAAGAGGTTTCCCGGACAGATGGAAACGTCCTCTTGCGCCATGTGATCTACGTGCGCTTTGATACATATCACCATATACAAGATGCGTTATTGTGCATAAGTTTGCCGTTTCGTTTTTGGTTCTGGATAGTTTTTTGGTTTCGTATTCTGATTTTTTTTAATCGAAATTATGTCAACGAAGCGTAGCAAAACTGATAGGGTTTCTGAAAGGAAACGTGCTTCACACAGTCTAGATGTTAAAATACATATAATTAACAATGCTAGTATTACAAATAATCATAAAATAACCAAAATTAACGAAACAGGTATTAAATAAAATCTCTATTTTATTAAATAAAATATAAATATGTTATATAAGCTGTATAAAATAATAAAAGGTTACATAATATATTTACGGTTGCCATACATCCTCATTTTTGCGGACACGTTCTCATTTCACAAGTAAATCTGAGCGGTCGCAAACAATTTTGGAAATTCGTAGATTTGTTCAAAATTTTATTAATACAAGCCAAGACAAAATTAACATTGTCAGCGACATACTGTGCTAACCACGTGGTAACTGCCTAAAATTTAGTATTCTAACTTGACACTCGAAACAGAATCTACAATCTTTGGAAATCTACTAAAATTCATAAGAGCAAACATAACATTTAATGCGCATTCGTGAGCTTAATCTGTCTATTTACACCAACTTCCGCCTGTAGCAAACTGTGTTTGGCTTCTGCTTCCGTCCTCTTTAATATTGAAGTGTGTGTATCGTATTTCGTCATGTGAGAAGTATATTATTTTCTGCCTTAACCTATAATATCTTTAAAATTAAACCTGTAGATTCAAATGGTAGGTAAAAGCATGTATTAATATTAATACAAAATACTGGTATTGAAATGGTTCGAATAAACTAAATAGTTTTCTTATGTTGTATAGGCCAAATTCTTTTCCAGATTAATTTTAAAATGTTGAAAAGAAAGTGTCGATTTTCGGATGAGATGCAGAAAAAATTTCCGTCTTTTCGTCAAGGTCGAGAGGAATGGGAAGCAAAGTGTATGACATGAACTTCAGGCATTTATGTTTCAGTGGCTAACTATGGTGCTAAAGATTTAGAGATTCACATCAATTGAGAAAAACATTCCAGGAATATAAGAGGAGCAAATTCATCAGATAAAGTAACGACATATTTTATCAAATGATGAAATGGATGATAAAGTCAGTGCTGCAGAGGGTGCCCTCGCGTTCCATGTTATATCTCACCATAAAAGCTACTATTCAATGAACTGTACTCCTATGTTGTTGAAAGAAATTTTTCCAGATTCGAAAATAGCTGCTACACTGTCAACTGCAAAGACAAAAACTGAAGTCGTAGTTAATTCTGTACTGGTTCCTCATTCCTTAGATACTGTAATGGAATCATTACAAAACATTTCCTTCATTGGCATTTCCATAGATGCAAACAATCACGGATCTACTAAATTATTTCCAATTATTTTAGTCCTGAGAGTAGGGGTCTGGAAATGAAAGTTCTGGATCTTCAAAGTAAGCTAAATGAAACAGCTGAAACAATTGTAAAATGAGAAGTTTTAACTTGAAGACAAGTGTATAGCATTCGGGGAAGATATTGATAATTTTAATACTATGTTTGGTGAAGTTACTAGAACGGAAGGAAAGAACGATTTTTTTAAATCTGAAGAGAATGATTAAGAAGCCAGCATCAATTGGGATCGGATATCCGGCACATATCCCAAACAACCGTATTCAATATGAGACAGATTTGTTGTATATAGATTGTAGTCCTTGATTTATAAAGTTTATAATTACTTTTCAATTTATATTATTAATGTAGAATCTCTATGAATTTTGTGAATTCGTTGAGGTAAAGTACCAACAGTTACTTTAGCATAGTAAAACACATTGATTGTCTTTATTCCCAGCAATGCAGAGAATTACCCACGTGTTTTCAGCGCTGAGATCAAACTTTTTGACTCAGAACAAGCCTCCTGCAGTTTCGAAGAACTTTCTTGAAAATCCTTTAAATGAAGTGTATTTGCACTATGTTCAATCAGTGATCAGTGCGTTTCATTCTTCACATCGACGAAATAAAAACGGAAAGCAATTCATTGATTGATATAATAAGGAGTCTCTCATCAGTGAAAGACACTTTAGAAGGAAGAAAAACAAAAACTTCATTCCTTTGAATGGGAAAGACGTGATCAAAGAGTTTCAAAATGACGGCCATGAAGACAAAGTTAAAGTGTTCTAAAACAATATGCAAGCACTTTATGAAGGATACTTGGAATATCTCAAGATTGGGTTCAATCACTGAGTGAATTTTCATGTTTCAAGAGGCTTGATTTTAATGACATTGTCGTGGGAAAATGTGGAAGCTTCCATCATATTTTTGACTGACAAAACACATAGATGATTCAAAATGTTGTGATCAGTACTGCAATCTGGAGAAATTTGCATCCACTTATAAAAACCAAGTTCCATCGCAAAAAAGTGATGTGACTATATTGAAAACTGTAGGAGTAGTGAAATGTACTATGAAATCGTAATGATAGCACAGTACTTTGCTATACCAGCATACAATGTTTCGGTCGAAAGACTATTTTCTTTAATACATGACAATGGACTAACGAGAGAAATCGTCTTACAAGGAGAGCCTACGGCTTTGGGGTAACGGATTTTGATGATCTTTGGTTTAGAGGTAGTACACCATGTGAGTGTACTACCTGTAAAATACTAAAGTGCAATACTCAAATATAATCAAGAAAATCGAACTTAAACTTTTGTTAGCACTTTATATATAAATTATACGTATTTCTATTCGNTTTGTATAATATCATGCTCCATTTTAAAAAATTATAAAATATAATGCCCGTATCTCAACTTAAAACTAGTTTATTCACCATAAGTGATCCAAAGTATTATTTTAATTTTCTGAATATTATATATAATATTCAGAAAATATAATAAGCATATATATATATATAGCTATTATTATCATTAAGCTAGTTTATCCATTATAATATAAAATATTTAAGATTATTTTATTAAAATTATTAAAAATGAAGAATTTCTAAATCTATGTTTAGAATACTATACAACAAGAAAATTTTGTAATATTTCATTATTGCTTTTAAAATACTTTACTAAGAGGATATTGATTATTGGTAATAAGCATACTATGTAAAATATGTACACGAGCTGCTTGTCTTACATGTTTATCATTCAATTATGGCATTACTCTTCTACTACATTAAGCTAATGTATCTTGAATTATATAAACATCAATTGAATTTCTCCTGCCTTTCTGAATATTAATATAATGAAGTACAGGTATAAGCACTTAATTTACCTCGAAAGCAATTAGTGTATTCGCATTAAGTAAAACGATAATTTATTTTTGTAAAATTTTCTTGATTAATGGTTCCATTTTTTGTCTAAAATTATACCAGGGAAAAATGTATTCCGGTCTGGAAAGCAAGTTTAAACGGTTTTATTTTTCGTCAATTCAACCTCGTTGCTTGTGTATGATATGCATTTATAAACCCACACTTCAAAGCCTTAGACTTTTTGGTATATACAATTCAATTTACGAATCGGATGATAACGAAACTCGCCATACTTTCTGGAAAATTTACTGTTTCACTATATCCGGTATACTGCTACTTTTTTGTTGCATTCGCCATTTTATTTATCTCTTCATGGATGTACAAGATGATTATCGTAGATTGGATGACGTTTCTTCATATTGGGGTGATAATGCTAATTTCTTAATGGGTATTTACGCTGTCTGGTATTTCTTCATCACCGCTTCGATGGCAATGTTGACTTTAACTAACTTCACTAAAAAATTCTCGCATTTATCTAAAAGTATTGATAAACTTAGAATTTCGAAGAAGGATGCAGAGAAAATTCTATTTTATCAAAATTTTCTATGTTATATTGCATTCATATTTATTACCATGAGTTCAATCTCCGCCAATGTCCTGTATCTAAATGCTAAATATGAGATGGTGACGACATTACCTCCAAAAATTCCTTTCTTACAATCAGAAATCATTCAAATTATACCTTCTTTCTTGTTTTCTCTAGAAGTATTTTATTCTCTCGGCTTCTTCTTATTCCTTTCGCTTTCTTTTATGGTAATATGCACAATATTAAGCCAGCAATCGAAAAATATCTCTGATATGTTAAATGAAGTAGTCAAAAGTAATAATTTTCCACAAAAACATTTGATTATTTTAAAAAACAAATGTGAAATTCTACACGAAATTATACATCTAACTGATCAGATATTTAGTCCCATATATAGCTTGGCTATAGTATTGTTTCTGATATGTGTTACTATAGTACTGTATCAGATAATATTCAAGCCTTCAGGCTCAGCAATTACATTGTTGCTTATTATATTCGCTACCCTTTGCCTGCTTACTTTGAGCCTTCTATTAATGTCAACGTTATCAACATATGTAAGTAATCCTTTATTATATACTTAACGTTTTGATAATTATTAAATGTCAGCTATTTAATTTTAATAATTTAAAAGTAATTTTTTAATTAATTTCCATAATAATAATTTATCATTTATCACAGTATCACCGTCCGTTTAATGCTCTATGTCGAGCTGTTTGTATTCAACTTAACTCAATTTCAGTTGTAATTTGAAACATTTCACATGCAGGAAATTTTATGGATATTTGATGCGAAAGAAAGACATTCTGAAAAAGATTAGGTCATAAGAAAAATACACATGGAACAGAATTTAAATGGAATTTAATGTTACGAGAAGTGTCCTAATTTCGGAAGATGAAAATATGGCAACCCAAAATATATTATACATTTATTCTATGATCATCTTTCTCCAAATGAACACAAGATAAGAATCCCAATCGTAAAATCAAGAATGGAAATAAGAAATATAAAATAAAGCCATTGTAAATCGATAAGAAAAAAAATGTTTTTACATACTTTTTGTAAATTTTTAATATCGATACACAAAATGTCCTCTGCATCAGCCATCGAATAGCTCTCCTATTAACAGCCCTATTTATAAAAAAGACATTTCCTAGAGGGTACGAAGTGAACTCCCAATATATTATCCGGGGGGAGTGTCAACAGACGACTGAAATATTTATAATAGCTAACACAGTCCTAATATTTTAATAATGTATCTAAATCTGGGAACTAAAATATTCCCTAATTTTTTTAAGTATATACTGTATATATTATAGACTATATTTTAATATTTTCTTACATTAATATTTGTATAATATCATGCTCCATTTTAAAAAATTATAAAATATAATGCCCGTATNTTTGGTTTTACATGTAATCGTATGGGAAAAGATGATCCACCTTACGACATTTTCATGATACGATCTCAGTTTCGGAACGGATTAATTTCGTATCCTGAGGTACCACTGTACTTGTTAATATGCAGATGAACCCGGCGTTGCTCAGGCAAAAAATAAGAACAAACATTAAGATTATTAAATTATTTCGTACAGTACCTCTAACTAACCCTTCTATTATATTATATTATAGTATTTGATTTATATAACTATAAATGTTATCTTACTTAAGGGTTTAAAATACCAAGTGCATAATGTCATGCATTTTAAAAATTCGTTAAATTGTGTACTACATTACATTACCAGAAATAAATGATTTTTAAAATGTATTAGATTGGTCACTCGGTGTGATAAACCCTTACGTAATATAATCTTCGTAGTTATAGAAATCAAATAGTATAAAGTAATGAATATTAAAACGAAAACCATATAAGGAGTTTGTTTTTTAACCTGCCATTGTCAAGTTTATCACGATACGCAAACGGTACGAAATGGCCCAATTTCATTGGTGAAGTAAACAGCAATTGAAAATGCGGTATCTTAAATTTTTTCACATATCATAATTTTTTCTCTACGTCTAAGAATGTCACCTCTAAGAAACTGTTCCATTTACAGAAGAATATCAAATGATCATCTGACAACGAATCAAATTTCGCGAAAAACGGACCAAATATTTAAAGTCGGCACCCTCGAAAACCACTTAAATAATATTTTGCGCAGGCATGTAACCTCGTATTTTGGGTTTTCTAACTCCGATTTCACCATACCGCTGGTCCGATAGAAATTCGAGACTGTGGCGGAAAAGGGTTAAAGTAATTCGACCAAAAGTAGTCGACCTCCTCCCGGAGGAGAGGATGGTCAACGAATAATAATTAATATCAGTCTATTATTAATACAGTCGACTCCCCTATAACACGGGTTCATATAATTCTGATTCCTATATGAAGGCGAAAAAATTGCGACAGTATTCATACAAACACGCTAAAAAAACTTCTATAATTCGGTGAAACTTCATCCCCGACTCGTGTCGCGACAGGATTGGTCGAATCTAGACCAATTCAAACCGTTGAGTTTAAACAAGCAGCAGACCTACTAAAAACCATTTATTATTTAACGTTCATAAAAATTATATTTATATTAATGATTTCTCCAAAGTTCAGCGAATTTTTCGCAAAAAAACAATAATTTATCAGGAAGCACGCGAACGCCATTCGATAACAAGCTCCACGACGGAAACAAGCTAAAGCAATGGCGTAGTCGAACGGTGCACTCTCGGTAAGTAATCCTACAATTTTTTGTTTATAGCATAATTTATATGGATTAGTCCCAAAATTTATACGTATTTTGGAAATGTTGAGTCGAATTAGTCTAGATTTGATTAATTTTATGGAAGAAACCTTTCAAACAGCCGTACTCCGTAGACTGCGTTCGTGCCGGGCTGTGATTGGCTGGACTCGTAGAAAATGGATTCATAAAATCCGGAACGTATCTACCGTGTTATAGGGAGGTCGACTGTATTTGAAAAGTGATCCGTGTTCACTTTCAAATAAGGTTTCTCATTTCCCGGTCTTTTGCTTTTCCCAGGATTCCGGGATAAAAATGAACTATTTCCCGGATCGCGGGAAATCCCGAGATAGAATTAATTATTTTTAAGATATACAAAATATAATGAAATCAAATGATATAGTTATTTTTCGTTTTTTAAAGTAATTTAATACGTTCTGTAACCTCCAAAATCATATTAACAATGCTATGTAAGATATATATAAAAAATTACGTTTGAATTACGTAGAAATTTTCACAAATAGAAAAAATTTATTAAGGTTTGCTGGAAACTGCACACAACAACAACAACAACAACGACGACGACGACGACGACAACAACAACAACAACAATAACAAATTTGTAACAACAACAATAACAAACGTCATACAAAATAAAAACGATTCTATTAGGTTTGCGTGTAGCGCACCCTTTTATGACAGTACTCCTATATTATACGCCATGAGTGGCCACTGAATTTAATAATAATTTTATTAAAGAAATATTAATCATCACAAATTTAATGTTAAATTATATTCACAATTAGTCCATACCATACAATACTAGCACATTTATAAATAATATTACGTATGTGTAAGTAGTCATTTATAGAAATAAATTGTAAGTTATAAGTACATGGAAACATCAGTAGTGGTTGTAGAAGGCCGCAGTTTATCAACCGCGGCTCTTCTACAACCACTGCTGATATGAAATGAAATTAATATAACCTAATTATTATTATTTACCTCCTTTTCCATCTATATAATCAATAAAAATTAATAAAACACAAAAAAATATATTAAGCATGTTACCTTTATTCTGTAAAATGAAAAACAACTTTATAAAATACAAAGCGATTCGAATGATAACGACTTTTCTTACAAACATACGGAGTAATTTCAATAATCACTTACTTCATACGCAAGGTAATTGAAAAAATTTCTGAGTCACTTTAGAAGGATCTCTTGATTTTAAAAAATGACTATTTCATAATAATTTGTGTAATTTAAGATCTGTCGACTGGAACATCCCGTCACTTTCAGAAATAAATGTTAAGTGGAATTTGGTGTTCTTTCCTTTTGTTCACGAATACAATCATTTGAATGTGACCGTCAGCTATCTACAGTGAAAACGGATAGTAGCAACCACTGTTCCATTAACGTTTTTTGTATATAAGTCTGACATTATACATAAAATTATGCTTTTTAAGATTTAAAAGACATTTTTATAAGATTTTCATATATAAATATCTTTATTGAGAATGAAAATGTCCGAGAACGTAACTTCTACGTACGCATATAAATTTTATCAATAGTTTAATATCAAAATTAACATAGTAAGTTTGCTCTATTTTTCTTATAATAACTTTTGCTTTATTATATAAACTTTCGTATGCATAAGAAAACACTTTGGTTAAGAGGAAAATGCGGTTCAATTTTCTGAAGCTTTACACAAATAAAACCATAAGTATCAAGTTTTATTTGTCACTAGCTTACCCGTCTCGCATTGTTGCGATCTCAGAAGAAACGAAATTCAAGCAAACTCGTTATGATAAAATTAAATTTACATTTTATCATTTTTATTGAAACTTATTATTATTATATTATTATTATTCATTTTCATCGGGAAAACATTTCAAAGTGTCGTTTCAATTCTATTTATTTATTGGAATGCTCGTGGATACACGATATTTTTTGTTTCTCCGTCTGGTGCGTACACGAATAAATCGGAAGATTTTTCGACGCGTGAGCCGGCCACATACAGTTGTCCATGCGAGAAGCACGGATTCTCCAAATTTAGCCCACACACTCGCAGCGATTGTCAGAAGTGCGATATTCCCCATTTTTATATATATATTTTTAATCCTTTATAATTTTAATTATTTAATTGCTCCTTCCTC
>NW_019385059.1:47764-53665 GCF_000671375.1 Centruroides sculpturatus | reverse complement strand
CGTCTGTAACGCTTAAATAGGGGCCAGTTTCCCTTTTTCCTTAAAAAAGACCTCCCGAAAGACATCGCCTAAGTATTGCGTTGCCTTAACTTAATCGACAACAACAGTAAAATAAAACAAGCATATCATTCCTATATGATTACATAAAATATTAATTTTATTGATAATTATGTATAACATTCAATAAAATTGCTAAATATCGTATTTAATTTTAAATTCTGGCTGAAATTTAATAAACGTTTAATTTACAATCTTTCATAGTAACTCATAATAAATTTAATTAAATGAGCACCTGTCAAGTTTCCAGGTTTTATGTATATAACATGAAAAAGTATTGTAACTGTGTCAAATTTAAACTTTAGGCTTTTTTGCAAATTCTGACGTTTTGAAATCTTTAAACCGAAAAATGTGAAAAATGGGGAAATACCTCAGGATGAAGGAAAGCTTAAGAAACGAAATTTAAAATGGTAACTTTATATATAAGTGGCATTGAGTACTATTAAATTTTTGCGCTTAAAGGTCGAGGGGGTCATGTGTCATGTGTTGAGTGTGGTCAGACATAATGAAAATTTCTCTTTTTTCGTATTTATAGTTTTCAGAAAACTTATCTCTACCCGCAGGTGAAGTCTGTTACTTTTTATAATAATTAATAATATAAAAGTTATTTTTTAATAACATCTGATAACATATAATACCACTTCATACAATTTTTTAACTTTGTGTTAGTATCAGTGTTTTTTTTTTCTTCCGGGCAGTTCATTGTTGATTTTTACATATGCAAAGGTAACTTGTAAAATCAAAATTAACTTTCACAATGTTACAGACGTTGGTAAATGTGTTAATACTAACTCTAAGTAACTGCGAACACAACGATAAAATTGGAAGAAGCACAAATAAAACATCTAGTGGAGTTAAACAATATCTATAGAGACGACGAAACAAAGACATTTTAATAATGATATATTGTGTGTTATTTTTTTTAGGGTGAACATTTTGTCCTGGCAATTTTACAAATGAATCAGTCTGTTTCAGCTTCTATTTCGGTTTTATTGTAGAAACTCGAAGAGAAAAAGAGATTTAACGTATCTTAAACATTATGAACATTGTTCCATTCCACGAAACTATAACCAAACATAAGCAACATTTATGTACTGTATTTAAATTCAGTCTAAAAAACACAAGAAGGCGACTTAATCTTTTCTGTGCTTATCTTTTAAAACATTTATCATCAATTTTTAATTTCCGGATGTGCAAGTATTTATTTTATTTATTTATTTATTTTGGGTAACGCAACAAAATGCTATGCGTAGACTCGCTCTGTACAACAGCATCGAATTGCGATTGACATATTGCTTTTACTGCAAAAATTACGGCAAAATAAATCGCAGGGATAAATATGAACTGCAGATAAATCTCGAATATACACTATTTATAATAAAGTTTTCGATGGTAACGAGCTACTAACTTATAAGCGCGAGAGCTGACACGTCATTCGCTTGATTTTTTATTGTTACGTTAATAATTAATACGTTAAAATTTTCTAATAATATAATTTCAACAATTGTCATATCGAGTTGTTTGTTGAAAGCGATTGTTGTCGGATGCAAATTTTTTAAAAGCGAATTTTATGCGATAAAATGAGTGTTCGAAGTAAATTAAATTATTTGATTATGTGCATAATTATATCAATTAGCTTACAGCATGTCTATAATGTGAATATAAACAATGCTTTTAATATCACGTTACCAAAAAAGCTTAAAACATGAAAGAAGTTTGATATAACAAATTACAATCAATATCGCTACTGCATTGTCTTTTTCAAAAGAATCTTCAAAAGAAGGAAGTGCTGTTAATAACAGTTAAGATATAATTCAAACCCTTGATTGCCTTCAAAGGAAAATAAATAAATTTTTTTCTATTAATTAACGGAAATGTACTACTAAATAGAAAAATATGGACATAACCAATTAATTAATACCCAGCTAAATGCTTTTTAATTTCCACAACAACACGTTATCTCACTGAGAATTATTTATAAAGTCTAACAAACATTTTAAACCTGTTTTACAGGGCCAGCTTCAGATTTTTGAAATTTTTTTTTATAAAACTAATCTCTATTCCAAAATTAAGATTTTCGTGGGTTTGTTATATATGTGATTTACACAGATTTATAATAAGCCCAAGCAGTTTGTATACAGGTAATTAAATTGACATTTCGTTTGACATCGCGTCGAATTGACAGGTAAACATTCAAAAATGGAAATTTGCGTCGATAATACAAAGGCATAGTTTCCTGTTTCCGGTAATCGAAAACACTTGCGAGTCTTTATGAAAAGTAAAGAACCAAAAAGTTGCACCAGAGATATTTTATTAAAAATTAATATAATATTTTAAATATCATACAAGCTTAGTTGTAACCAGCAAAATTTCATGCCACAATGCCGGACTGCAATTTTTAATTATATTCTCATTTATTCAATTTAAAATATGTATAAATGTGAAATAAACGCTTGTGAAACTGTGACAAGAAAAATCGAATTGTTGTCCCTTTTGAAAACTGTTATTGTCTCAAAAAACGCCCTAGTAAGTGTATACAAACTTCTGGTCAAAACCGGAAGTCAGGTGATTTCAATTGAAATATTTACCTCCCAACGAAATTACGCAGATGACCGGCACGATTCTGTCATTATTAAGAAAAGTATTATATACAGGAAGAAGACAATAGAAGAGAGACAATAGAGGAGAGACAATAGAGGGAAAGGTGGTATTATGGAACACTGCAAGTATTATGGGACCACTCCATTTCGAACTGATAATAAGGCTGTAGCGGATCGTGGCTGAACTGAACTAGGCAGACATCCATAGCAAGGGGAAAACCCGTTTCACTTAAGTTAAACGGAGCAAATTTGTGTTATTCAAAATTCGAAAGTTTCGAATGCTAAGTGAATTTAATTATTTATAAGATATAAATCGTATAGTTATAGGTTCACTGGTGCATGTATTTTATTTCAGAGATTTGGGGTGCATATTAATCTGTGTGATGTTCACGTTTTTTAAAATTTGGTCTTGACAGACATAAGTTAATTCAAGACCGCGATTCCATTGGTGCTTTTAATATGGAACCCAACTCTTCCGAACTGTCTATATGTAAGCAGACATTCGTCTGGAGCAATTTGTGAAAAAGACACTAGGTAGAAAAGCCAATTCTTCCTGAGAATATCGAAAAAGAGCTGATGGAATATATATTGTTGATGGAGTCATATTTTTTATTATAAAAGCATTTTTTCGATAAAATACATTGGAGTAAATAACTGTAATTATTTAACATTTTTTGTGCTTTCCTATTCGTTTTTGGATACATTAAAGCATTTTTTGAAAACATACAGTAAGGTTCCATTTTACCACCCGGTTTTTTCTAAGCCTACTTTTTGACTTTTTGTACAAAAGCCTTCAAAAACCATACTTATAGTTACACTAGCAAAAAATCCAATTAGGAACATTTAGTTTAATAGTTACCAGTACTTTTCGCACAAAACTGTGAGTGTAGTTATGATACCTTGTTTACAATTCACTAAAATGAAAATGAAGTTCCATAATACCACCTTATCCTCTACTAATTTGAGGCGAAGAACGCATATTTTAAATGAAACAAATAAAGAATATGATAAAAAAAAATTTCAGTCCGGCATTGTGGCATCACAATATCTTTGCTGGTTACAGCTAAGCTTGCTTAATATTTAAAAAAATTAATTAATCTTACAATCCAAATTACTTTAAATTCGATTCGTCTCTATCATCGCTGTAGTGTCAGTCTACATCGTGACAACACTCAAATGAAGTTACGTTTCTCGGCGCATCAACAGCTTCATTGTGAATCACAATTGATTCTGTCGTTTGTCGGTTCGGATCAGTCTGAATAACAGTTACGTCTACAAGAATTTCTTTATCTGGCTATCACTATACTTTCATTGTGTATGAAGTAACTGTGACAATAGAACACACCGTTGTTACTCCTAAAGTCCAGACAAGTTAAAAAAACAGTTAACGCAAAAACAGAATATTTTAGCCTTCAGTTTTAACTGGCTTTACTCTCTTGATTTAAAAAAAAAAAACTTTATGTTATAAACATAAATGGTTTCATGGTAAGACCGCATCTTAATCATCTTGTACAGTAGATCCCGCTATAAGATGGGTTCCTATAATTACGATTCCTATAAGACGGCGAAAAAATTGTGGCGGTATCCGTAAACAACGGTAAAAAAACTCTTATAATTACGTAAAACGTCATCGGGCAGCCGAACTACTTTCCGCCNGAAAAAGGGGGTCCCTAGATCGGTGAAATAGGTGAATTTTCTTCTACAACTTCGGTTGTTGTTCGGAATACAGTTAAGGTTTTAACAAAGTTCGAGCGAATACATAATTAGCAAAAAAAAGTTGAAATAAAGTGATTAAACAAAAATTATTACAAATATCGTAAATGACAGTTCACAAATGCATATATAGAGATATTTTTTGGAGGGGGAAATGGTCTTCACAATTTGAAATCGATCGAACACACAGTAAAATGCTTGTATACACGCGCGCCATCTATCGTAGGATAAATGTACTATGCCAGAAACCTTCGCGGGAGTGTATTAAAAAACTTCCCAAAGTTTCATGGCAATTGTACTATGCCAGAAACCTTTGCGAGAGTATATTAAACAACTTCCCAAAGTTTCATGGCAATCGGATAAGCGGTGTATTAATGCATGAAGGACACACACACACACATTCATTTTTATATATATAGATTACTAATAATTTCTTAGTCTTTTTACTTTTCTGTCAGATTTACTTTTGTTCTTGATTTGCTTGAATTTTCCCCACGAGAGATCAGTTTAAGGGGACAAGGGAGAGCAATTAAACAAAGTGGAAATTTCTTCCTAATGAGACGGCAGTTGCTCCTCTCTTTCCCCAAATACCATACATCCAAATAAACATCACGATTTCATTTATTATGATTAATTAATGTGAAAGTTATATTTTTAATAAAATCTCATAACAGTCTGGATAGTTACGCAACTCGTTTTTGAATTTTTTTAAAACACGGTGCTATTTATCAGATGCGCGCTAGCTGTTTAAACGCCCATGTGCAATACCGATTATGCCGCCCCATGTTTAACTATGACTACCTACGCTGAGCTTGCCAGAAAGGCTCTTTAGTGTTGTCTAATTAGAGTGTGAAAAAAGAAAAGAAATACTATTTATTATTATTACGAAGTTAATTTTGTTTACTTAAGTGTAAAACCATATATTTATCTACAGAAATTGAACTCTTCATGCCTTTATGTTTGCGAAATCTGATATCAATTAACTTGTATCCAAACTAAGATTTCGTGCTCAATTGAAACTATTGCTAAATTACTTAGTCTTTGCTGGTGTATTGTTGATCTTAAATAGTTTTTTTTTTATAATTTTTAACTTTGAAAAGGACCTTTCACCAAATGCAACTGAAACCGGCAATGTAAGTAATACAGTATTCTTAGTGCTATTGCTGTGTTCGGAAATGTTGAAATTAAGTCATTAATAAAAAGATATTGTAATAGGGTTTGTGGATCATTAGACTGGTTTCTGAAAAATGCAACTTTAAAGTGTTGATTTCATTAAACAAATCAATACCGTCAATGTCTGTTTTACTACTTGAATCATCTTTAAGCTTCAGATTTAAATCCTAATCAAGTTAAAATATAGTCGACCCCTATAACACTGTTGATAATTCCGTTTTATATGAATTCCATGTTGTACGAATCACTTAGATTTTTACAAATACGTGTGCCGGGCTGTGAACGTATTTGTAAAATCTAAGTGACTCGTACAACATGGAATTCATATAAAACGGAATTATCAACAGTGTTATAGGGG
>NW_019385059.1:39429-47627 GCF_000671375.1 Centruroides sculpturatus | reverse complement strand
GGTAAGTAATCCTACAATTTTTTGTTTATAGCGTAGTTTATACGGATTATTTCCAAGAAAAATATACGTATTTTGGAAACGTTGAGTCGGATTAGTCTAGAATCGATTAATTTTATGGAAGAAAACCTTTCAAACAGCCGTAGTCCGTAAACTTCACACGTGTCGGGCTGTGATTGGCTGTGATTCCTACAAAATTGCTTCATAAAGAACGGAACGTATCTACCGTCGGATAGGGGGATCGATTGTATTTACTCTGTGTTTGTTTGTCCCCGGTTATCTGCCTGACTTTTACGTTTATATTTAAATGAATTAATAATAATATTAAAAAGTTTACCACTCTCTCGACATAAGTATAATATAATCTGCGTTAAGCAAAATTTATAGCAGTAGTTTACTGAGTTTTACGAATTTGCTAAAATAACCACAAACGCTTGATTTGCCTACAACTTTACATAAATTCCATGTTTTAATTTGTGATCTCTGCCAACTTTTGTTCTTGTTTAGCCCGAAATACAGACGCTGGTTCCCTAAGCTGTTTATTTTAAAATTTATCGAAATATTTGAATATTTTAAATGAAAATCTTAATTATTTTTATTTTATTTTTACAGAATACATCTTCATCTTGTATGACGAATTTTATAGGGACAGTGCAATCTTTCAAAGCTTATCAAAAAATTCTAAGAGTCATAAAGCATTAATACTGTCTCCAATCTTAGCAAAAAGTATTCTAGAAGTAAATAATTTTACATATTTTAGAGAAAGCTAATGAATAAATATAAAAATATTGTTTTGGGTTAGTTTTATATTATTTCGAAACATGGCCAGAATAGTACAGTTATGGTATATTAGCAGTGATGATTGTAAAAGTAGATAAATGATCTAAAAGATATTTTCTCCCAAAATACAAAGATGTTTTGAGATGATCTCTATTTTCAGACTGTAGCAAGCAAAAATGTATTTGTACAGCACAAGCAATTTGCTGCTTATTGAGAAAGGAATTGAGTTCCCTTAGTATTCTATTGTTTATGTAACTTGCGCAACCAATATGACAGCTCTGGACATGTGCTTTGAATGAATTCGTCTTTGGAATTGATCTGATCTGCCAAGCCGAATGAGCAATTTTTACAGAAAATAAGAATTTTAGAAATTTTCTTCTGTTCTACATAGTTATTTTGTTGTGAATTAGTTACTATTTATTTATTCTTTATTCGTATTTATCCATTGTTAATTTTATTTTTCTTTACTTTATACGTATTTATTCTTATTGTTATTTATAAATATTCAAAACACACAAAAAAATTATTAAAATTTAAAAATAACAAAAATTATTTAAAATAGAAATTTAAAAAAAAGTTTAAAATTTAAAACTTAAAAAGTTTGTTTTCTATTTATTAATTGTTCATTTGTATTTAGAATAAATATTTTTTCTACGTAATTGTAGTGGAATTGCACAATGAGATTCGTACTTCAAAGATAATCTGTATTGACTGAAACTATTATTATTAGTATAAATATATTTATTTCCTATTAGTATATTTCCTATTCCTATATTTAAAAAAGTATTTATTTTATATTTATTTATTGTTTGTTTGTATTTTAAAAATGTTTTAAAAATGTATTTAATAAATTATATGTTTTGAATGAAAGTTTTTGAATGAATTATTAAATTGGCTTGTTCAAGAAAATCACCTATAGTAATAACTTTTCCAGCAGAATAGGTTACTACTACAGGTGATTTAATAAAGAAAATTTGTTTTTTCTGAACTAACTCTTATTATTGTGTCAATTTTTAAACATTAGTGTAAAGTCCTATTAATGAGTAATGTCCAAGTAGACAGTTATAAATAAATTAGAAGATTAAATACAGTTGAAAACAAAAAATCGCATCTAAAATAGTACAGAAGAAGCCGTTCTTCAGGTTAAGCCTTAATGCTCTCCCTCTCCCCTCGCGAGAGAATTTCGAAAAATCCCTTCTTACTGTGCGTTTTCATGACGTACCCAAACTATGTAGCAAATTTCACCTCTTTAGGTTCAGCGGTTTGCTCTGGGTGATGATGAATCAATCACTCAGTCAGTCAGGACAAGTAATTTTATATATTTAGATAGACGGGTTATAAAAAATCTAATAATCTTAATGTTTGTTGTTATGTTTTGCCCGAGCAACACTAAGCTCATCTGCTAGTTCTAGAATAATCACATTTGTAAGTTGCCTGCATAACATGCACTTTTTGTAGAGGAATATCGCCTGTCAATCAGTGGTGTGCCGTGAAGTTTGATAATAGGGGAGCTGTGTTTCTGTAAGAAGCCGACTTCCAGGGGCAATCAGTTAATTGCGAGGCAGTGATTGTCTAGGGTCCATTCGTAATTGTGTGGTGCAGAGGAGACAAAAACGAAAAGTATATAACAAAACCCGTTTATTTTAACATAAAACAAACTTTCACTATGTACAAAATAGTTTGCTTTAGGACAATCAGATGTTCGGACGTCCTGGGCGTCGATGAGGTTCTTTGATCGTCCATCGAAGGTGGCGGCGTTGAGTCCGAAGGCAGGTGGGGAGACTTCGTCTGTTGGCATCGGCGACACGGTCTAAGTCCGAAGTGGCACGGGTTACAGGGTGGCACAATAGATGAGAAACTTATCTTATCCAAAATGATAGAATACACGCAAAAAAAGTCAATAATATTATTGTAGACGACAGTATGAATACTTTATGTGCTTCAATACCACTGCCCAATTTACATTGATCGAGGTAAAAGTGATAAATATAATTTGATGATGATAGTATTTTAATATTTTATTATTACAAAACTTTACTTATTTACTATTATGCAACTACAAATAAAACAAATCTCAAACATATTTACAATAATAAAGAAGTAAAGTTTAATACATTAAAA
Organism: Centruroides sculpturatus; assembly: GCF_000671375.1. NCBI lineage: Eukaryota > Metazoa > Arthropoda > Arachnida > Scorpiones > Buthidae > Centruroides > Centruroides sculpturatus. Next base: position 44,729 of record NW_019385059.1, on the reverse strand, counting down.
AATGATCACTCGCAAACATACGTATATATTTACAGGTAATATCATATTGTATCGCATGTATATAAAGATGATTTATGTTTTGATTTCAATTTATTATAGTTTAAGCATAAAAATTCTTCATATGATACGTATGACATTGTTTAATTAATATCTATGACAATATTTATTAATAGCGGTAATCTTTTGCGACAATTAATTCGTTTCACATATGTTCTAAAACATTGAAACAGCTTTCTGTTTTAGTCAATGAACAAATCATCTACAATCACGTGATCGGTAGGAGTTTGCAGGAAATATGATCAAAGATTATATGGAAATCTGAACGTTGTGATTTCTACCGGATTCTCTAATTTCAGTATTTTCTACGGGATTCTCTAATTTCAGTATTTTCTACGGGAACGGTATTTTATATACAGACTATATATTGGTTAGCTTACATAACTTTCCATAGCTATCATTGTTTTTTCAGGTTATGAATACGCACTTTTGAGTAATTATATAAGAAAGGCTATCTAAAATGGGTTTATATAAATTAATTTCGTTTTATCTAAATAAATATCAACGTTTCTCTATCATTATGTGAGGCTGCGGAGTGTCACGGCCCGATATAGAGAATCTACTAAAAGGTAAAAATAAAAGGTTGAAACTGTCCTTTCAATAATTTTACTCTATTATTAAATTAATTTTCTCTGATAAAATACAAAATTTCAAAAATCTTTATTATGATTTTAAGGAATGATTATAGATCTTATTTTAATCCTTATTATTTGTTTAAGGAAATGTATGATTAAAGGTAAATTAATAAATTCCGGCAAGCAGTATTACGAAAAAGAAAAGTGTGAGGCTTGGCTGTGCAGATCACCTTAAAATTCTAATTCCATCTTTAAAAAATGCAAAAGTTAAAGCTAATTATTACAACGCACGCGTTACAATTTACGGGTGAGTAAATTTTTAAAAAATGTGTTTATAAATTCCGTAACCAAGAAATGTCACGTGTTAAATACAGTAGATGCAGTCACATGTGGGTTGTGAATGAAGAAGGGAAGAACTGTCGTGTCGAAAAAAACGTCGGGAATATATCCTAGATGTTGCCATGGACCAACAGTTTGTACTTAAGAAGAATCTTTTGAATTTGTTAAATTTAATAAGTAAGATGCATCCAGAAAATAAAACAAATTATCTCTTTTGGATTCGATTCATGAAATAAGATAACACAATACTTAAGCAAACTGCTAAGGGATAGATTTTCTATGAGAAATTGGCCCCTATTTAGGTATTAGATTCACGTAGAAAACACTGGAAACCCTACATATCAAGCTCACTAGTTAGGTTTTAATTCTTAGTTGATCCTTCCTAGTCTACTTCATAAATTTATCAAATCATTATAGCTAATCTTATCATATATTCTCTAAGTTATTCATTACGTTGGTATGATATACGAATATGAAATATTCAAGATCTGAAGGCACAAATTTTCATATTCTTTGAAGTGCCATCGAATTTAATAGTACAATGAATTAGAACCAAGAAGCAATTAATTAATATACAGTAGACCCCCTATAACGCTTAGATACGTTCCACGTTATTCAAATTTTACGTTGTAGGAATCATTAAATACATGAGCCAATCGCAGCCCGACAGGTGTGAAGTTTACGGACTAAGGCTGTTTGAAAAGTTTTCTTCTATAAAATTAACCGATTCTAGACTAATTAGTCTAGACTAATTAGTCTATTCTAGACCGATTCTAGAATAGACTAATTAGTCTATTAATAGTCTATTCTAATTACTAATTAGACTAATAACTAATTAGTCTAATTAGTCTATTAATTAGTCTATTAGAATAGACTAATTAGTCTATTAATAGACCGATTCTAAACTAATTAGTCTAGAATAGGTTAATTTTATAGAAGAAAACATTTCCACTCAACATTTCCAAAACACGTATAATTTTTTGGGAATAATCCGTATAAACTATGCTATAAACAAAAAATTGTAGGATTACTTACCGAGTGTACACCGTTCGACTATGCCGTTGCTCAAGCTTGTTTTCGTCGCGGAACAGCGCACGAAACGGCGGCCGCGATTTCTGATAACGAATTTTTCGCAGAAAAATAACTTGATCTTTGGAGACATCATTAATATAAATAATTTTTATGGCCGTTGAATAAGAAATGTTTCTTTCACAAGAAATGTATAAAATTAGTGCTGTATTAGACTTACGGTACCTAATTTACATACTGTACAGACGATAATAAACTCAACTTACTAGCCTAAAATCTCCGTAGCGTGTTGCCAGGCGGCAGAAAGCATATATATAATTATAATAAAGTTACAATAAATTAAGTTAATATATAATTATATATACAGTACCTAATTTATATATAATTAATATATAATTATATGTACAGTACCTAATTTATATATAATTTATATATAATGCTGTACAGACGATAGCAAACTCAATTTAGCCGCCTAAACTCTCCGTAGCGTGGCGCTGGGCGGCGGAAAGTAGTTCGGCTGCTCGTCCACTATTGGTCCAGATTCGACCAATGTTGTCGCGAAAGGAGTCGGCGACGACGTTTTACGAGTCACTTTATACGAATACTGCCGCAATTTTTTTGCTACGTTATAGGAATTTCCGTTATAGGAATCCACGTTATAGGGGGGTCGACTGTTCAATTAAAAATTATTATATTATGTAGAGAAAAGTAATACATACGTTAACGGATGGAGTAGTTCAATTGCTTGATTTGCATAAGTGTAAATATTATTGAAAGAACTGCACTTAAAATCTATAATATATAATTGAATTTATATTATTTCAAAAATATTTACGTATAAATATTTTTAAAATGAAGTATTCTACCTTTAAAACTGTTTTTCTCGTAACGACTGTGTGTCCAAACCACTTTAAACCCATTTCAACTTTTAACTTTAATAATAAAAATTTAATCTATAAAAATATAGAAAATTTATTAATAAAATGAATTAAAAGTCTTAATTCACTAAATCTATTTAAATTTTAAAAATTTGAAAATAATTATGTTTATAAAATTAATTTTCTATAACAAAATGTATTTATAATTCAATATTTTAAAATTATTTTCGACTTGTGGGCACTAACAGGGTTTTGATAGCTCATCAGGGTCACAACTAAAACCATGGGTAACAAGGAAGGGAGACTGACACATCCTGGACAATTTTGTAAGGAAAAATTCTTTGGATTGCAAACCAAGACTCGAACTCGAACCCACCAAGGCAACGGGTCGAAACTTTGCCCTCAATTCGTATTTATTTAATTAATTAATTATATCTTACATTAAAAATGATTACAATTGAAGACGAATGAGAATGAAATTTGAAGTTTTCTTGCGACAAATTTTTTTCTTGTTTTTTTATTTTTTCCTCTTGTAATTTTCAAATCCACAACAACAAAAAGTTTTCGAATTAAACATTTTCTTTTAACCTCTTGTCCGTTCTTAAACATTACAAAATAGCTTTGAAGTATCTCTGGCGTTAGAGTCTAATATAAATTTTAATAAAATTGAAAATTTACAAGGCGAAAGAACTTGAAACAGATTATTAAAGATTTGCTCTTTATATACTAAAACATTTAATTTATTTATCAATTTATTAAGGTATTTAAATTTACGTAAGTACATTGCAAAGTTCTTAACATGTATTTTCAAACAAACAAGACATCCAAATCGAGTGGTTTCTCTATTTTGATGGAGTTCTCTAGCGCAAGGCTTTGATCATTTTACATTTTTAAAACACTGTAACATAGAACAACTATTTCCAAATACTGTGCGAAGTTGCGACTTGAAGTAGTGTCACTATTTTCTTAAATTTAGTATTCACTTTTTAATAAACGTTATTCCTCTGCTCAAATAAATCTTTAAAAATATAGAATGGTTATCAATCGTAATCAACAAAACAAAGGGTTAGTGAATTTATATCTAGACATCATTTTAATAAAAATAGCATCTAAAAACAATTGTAAGAATAGGAAATATAATTAGAATAACGAAGGAAGAAATTTTGGCAAGTCTTCAAAATTAGGAACGAAGGAATGATTTTTAAAGAATATACTTACTTAAAGAAGTGAGAAGCAGCTATCATTTTGTATAATTTGTAGCAAAACTTTTACAGGTTTATAGATCTTAAAGCCAATTTAAAACAAATCCTTCAACGACTCTCGAAAAAGCTATTATATTTCTCGAAATAAAATATCCACTCCATCAAAAACTTCGAAATAAATTTATTATTAGAACAACATATACAATAAAACAATTCATTTAAAGATTAATAATTGGTGTAGAAAAGCGAATAGATAGAGCATCAAACACAATTACAACAAAGCAAAACACAATACAACACACAAAATACACCCACTAAACAAAACAAAACGAAAAACAAAACCTCAACTCAACAGCGAGCACCACATACGTATACAATGCGAGCACACACATACGTATACAATACGAACACACATAACAATACACAGGAAATTGTAGTATGAGAGTTTTGTATTGAAAAATTAATTATTTATATTCTTTTTCATTTTCAAATGTAGTAATGAAATAAAAGATCTAGCTGAATTTATGTAAATGAAACGTTTCTTACTATTTGTTTATCCTTGTCAGAAAGAGGAAAACTTGAAATCTTAGCTACGATTTTATACATGCGAAGAACCTGTAAAACAAACAAACAAAAAAAAAGAAATTATTTAGTAACCAATATAAAAACGTAAAGACTTAAATTTGTACGATGAAGGAACAAATAAGTTTATATTGAGTTCTGGAAATTATAAATTTATTCTTTGTTTATTAGCATTTTTAAAAAAAGAAATATAAAAATATGTATTTAACTAAACATCTCCAAACCCGATATCCAATATAATAAGACACCAACCGAATGCCGTAAATTAGTCGGGCTATTTTTAATGCTAAATTCTAAATAAATTACGTAATTAATTTGGCACTAGAGGTAAGCGTTAGGCGCCATCTCTTATTAAAATTAATAATTATAAATATATTAATTAATTTAAATAATTTGGAACCGCTGGGAGAAAAAATCGGCCCGGAGCGGGACTCGAACCCACAACTCCTGCTTACCGTGCAGATGCGTTGCCAGTTACGCTATCCGGACCTCCGTTCCGATCCTCTCTTCCAGCGTATAACTATGTAACCATCGACGGTTATTACAATGCCGGCTGGGGACACATTCAGTGCCCACGTCCTACTCCTATAAGGCACTCAACCGGCCATCGCAAGCCCCGGCAAGGCGTAATATATATA
>NW_019385059.1:27560-38646 GCF_000671375.1 Centruroides sculpturatus | reverse complement strand
AGTGTTGTTCTCCAGTGCTGCATAGTGTTTTGGAAGAATGCAATGAGTGACGGATGTATTTTGTACATGTGTAGAATATGTAGCAGCCAACTGTGTGGAACACTGTCAAATGCTTTTCTGTTGTCTATATATGCCATGTGTATGTTTCTGTGTTGTTTGTGAGCTTGCCGTAGACTGAATCTATGAGTAACTGTTCTTTGCATCCCCTGTAATTTCTAGCTTTTTGCTGTTTCTGTTTTTGCTTTTTGTTGTTCTGTAAGAATGTCGTGTTCTACAACATGTTTGTTTGTATATTTTGTTTGTGATACAGGATGTCAATAATTTGTAGAGTGTTGGAAGACATGTAATTGGTCTGTATTGTGTGGGGTCTATAGTGTTGTTGTTTTAGGTTTTATGTAGGTGATACCCCGAGTAAGAAATTTTGGCATGTCTTGTGGATTGACGATGATGTGTGTTAGATGTTTAGCTAGTTCCTGGTGTAGTGATGTAAACTTTTTGTACCAGAAATTGTGAATGTTGTTTACTCCAGGTGTCTTCCAGTTGTGTGTTCTGTTAACAGCGTAGCGGATGTCGTGTACGTTTATTTCAGCATAGGGCATAGTTGGTATGTTGCGCAAGTTTCTGTTCTCCTCTTCGATCTAGCCTGTATCAGCATTGTGTGTAACAGCATTGGACCAAAGAGAAGACCAATAAGTTGTGAGTTCTTCTTCTGTTAGTATGTCACTGTGCTGTGTATCAGTGTTTGTTTTGGTACTGATTTGTCTGTAGAAAAGTTTTTCATTGTTTGTGAATAATTTATTTTGTTGTTTTCATAGTGTGCATGTTTTGTATCGTTTGAGTCTATGTGCTTAGGCTGCGAGTTTTTGTTTTAGTGTATCAATGTATTCTGTAATGCGTGTTGTGATGTTTATGTGTTGTGTGTGTTTTGATTTTCTTGAAAATGTATTTGAGTTGTTTCTTTAATTTGGGTATTATGTTGTTTTTAGTGTATTATGTCAGTCTAATTGCTGTCTAATGTCATTTATTTGTTTCTATTCTTTTCTGCGAGGCAGGCTTACGATAGAATTGTGTTTTGTGTGTGTCTGTCTGTGATTGTATTTTCAATTCATGGCGTGTCACTATTGTAACTGCCCTAGCAAAAACTAATATATGAATGTCTGAGTGTAGAAATTGATTGAATGTAGTGTGATAGTACGTGAATGTTTACATAATTTATTGTTTTTCCTACTATCTTTGAAGTGTTGATTTTTGGTATTCGTTGTCTTTGTGTGGGATCTGTGCCTGTATATTTAGTGAGTGTTTTCTGAAATATAAGTGAGAGCGTAATAATTTAACTAAATCTATGTCTGTGTTATCAGTGGTGGATGAGGAAGTATCTGTAGTATCATTAGTGGTAGTTGTTGTATGTGTGTTGTAATCAGTGCTTGTTGCTGGATTATCCTGTCAGGTAACATGATCTACATTAATGTTAAATGTTTCTGTCTGTTGATGTATTTGATCAGCAACCTGTTGTTTGATAAGTTCAAGTGTTGGTTGTGGGATAAGGTTGTTGTGTATAACTGTTCATTTTTGATCGAAAACCCTTTGTTCGGTGACAGTGAGGTGAGGATATTATTGTGTGAATCTATGGTATAGTTGTTGTCTGTACGCTGTCATGCTTGTTTCGAGTTTTGTGATGGTGTAGTAAGTACGGATGATAAACTCGTTCATTTCTATTGTCCATTTCATCTGTTGGCATGGTTTTCCAGCCTTTGTGGTCTGTGGATGCATTGCCGAAAAACACCAAGGCTAGGTTGATTCCTCACATCTGTTGAGGCATTGCAGTAGCCATGCTTGGGCCAGTGCTGCTTTATCCAACGGTAACCAAGAGAGACTGTGGCCTATTTTTCAAACGTGAGCCTCTGTCTAACCCACGAACGCGGACCTTGTTAACTCAGGTGACGTCCGAGCTGGTATCATACTTAGATCTTCTTACTGCCATGATAAATATCTCCACAAAATGTGGGTGTGGTCACTCTTGGCCTTCATTTCTCTCCATAGACCTTACTTGCATGGGTGTCCCTACCAGGAGCTTGTGCTCCAGCCTGCATTGCTCTATGGATCAGTAAAATTACTCGGCTCTCCCACCACGACCAGGGCCCTTAGTCTCGAGTTTTTCATGTTACAACTCCCAACGTGTTGAAGGTATCACGTGGTGCCATCTCGCACTCTGACGCAAATCGGTAGTCTCGAGTTATAACTCACGTATTTTCCCATCTCACCATGTGAGTTGCTACTCACGTTGAGTCGAGCATATGAGATCGCTACACGAAAGTGAAAATGGCTGACAGGACAGATACGCTTATTCTGATCGCAATGGAGTCGTTAGAAGGAGTCGAAAGAGTTGTTTAACGCAACGAATTTTTCGACCACGAGTAGATGTCATTTATTTTCATGTCAAGTCAACACTAATAAAAAAAATTTAATTCGTAATTAATAAAATTATACATCAATTTTTTTTCAAAAAAAGTATCTAATTCATCGAAAAAGAGAATTAAAATGATAGTAAATTATATGAATAAATTATTAAGAGCATAGACACTATATTAAGATTATTTATTAATCAAAAGTGTTAAGTTTTAATTAATAAATAATCTTAATAAACAAAACAATTTAAGAAATAGATCAAGGAAGAAAACTATATGCAAAAAGGATTAAATTAAAATACAGTGGGTGATCGGTTAACGAACATAATCCGTTCCAAGACTTTGTTCGCTATCCGAATTACCGATATCGATTTACCATAGGTTTTAATGCGAATTTAATTAATTCGTTCTGGAGACCCCTAAAAATAAAAAATATATACTTTCTTACTATGTTTATTTATATGTAATAATAAAAATACATACGTACACAGTCTTGCGTTTTTATTAGTCATGTTTTTTCAGTTTGAAAGGGTTAAATAATCTGTCTAATGTCGATTGCTTTTCTCTCTTCTTCAGGATTTTTCGTAAGTAATTAATAGCATTGCAACTTTAGAAATCCCCAAGCCTCAACCTGGTTTGGATGCCATTTTAAGACCGTTGTTCTGACATCCTCCCACTTCTTCAAAGGACCTTTAATAACAGATATCGACATTAATCCTCTTTTTCAGAAGAAAACATATCTCGCCGAGTTTCTTGGTGTTCTTCATTCAAGAATTCTTCGCGGTCTTCAGTCGTCAGATAACTTTCGGGTTCCATTATGAGCTCTTCGATGTTCTTTATTTCTCAGATATGATTTTTGTTATTCCTTTAGCTGCTTAAGTCCTCTTGATAATACAGTATCTTTGTCAAGTTAGATTGAACTGCCGCATACTGTAGACCTGTTCAAGCTATACTTGCCCTGCAACATCAGAAATCTTCTGCCCACTCTTTAATCTTTGGTATTATACTCTCACCTTTCGAAAATAAAAACCGACGCAAAACTTAACGAGTGCCTACACGACAGTCTCGCGAACACATAAAAGAATTGTTTGGTCAGAAAAATAAAAGGCTGGAATTTCAACGGAGAGTTTCAAAGTTCGGAGGAATACTATCCGATCGGTATATACCGGCTTGAGCGTCGATGTCGACGTCTCCCACACTCCGAAAAGTTTCGAATTGTTCCCGAATATAAGGGAAGAACAATTAGTATTCATTATTTTACGTCGCTTATTCTTGTGTTTGTTCTTTGTGGTGTTCGTTGTCCGAACATAAAAATCTTTCGCGAAAGTGTTCGTTATCTGATTTGTTTGTTATACAATCTGTTCGTTAACCGATCACCCACTTTACTTTTTCCATTACACAACGGATTTTTTATCTCCAATACACAATTAATTTTTTAAGTAATTCTCTCCACAAATTGAATTGTCTTTTTCTTGTAAATTCGTTGTCGAATTTTCCACTGTTCATTTTCTTATTATTTTCTATATATGCTACTAATATTTTTTTTTTTGTTCTTCGCTTCTGTTTTAAAATAAAACGTTGGAGGTTTCCATTTTGTTTCTGCATACTATATTCTTGTAAGACAAAACTTTTAACTATAGCACGTGTGAACTAATTCACGTTGTTTGTTTACAACTTGTTACAGTAAAGTTGATTAGTCGAATCATTATAGTCGCAAACCCAGATGCATTGTAAATAATCTCATCATGCTTATCGACACACGTAAATAAGTGAATATGACCTACTTCCTCTCGCCTTTCGAGTTCGCTTGATGAGTATAACTCGAGACTACCGATTATGTGACTCATATAGTAACACGAGTGAGTTCAATGGCGTCAATTAGAATACAACATGAAAAACTCGAGACGAAGGGCCCAGGTGACCATGGGAAAATTATTTATTATTAAATTATTAATATTTAATTAACTTTTAAAGTTTTGCTTCTACATTATCATATAATATTAAATTATAATTAGATTAATTTGATTCTATACAATTAATTTACAACTTTTAAACTCTGTTTGTTTATAATTAATAAGATAAAAATTTTATTTTATTCTTAAAATTCTTAGCATTCGGTAATACAATAGAGCATCGATTATCCGACTCAATTGGGGACTCGGGTTGGTCGGATAACTGAAAAAATCGGATAACCGAAAAGAATGAAAAAAATTTATTATTACTATAGTATATTAGTATATCCCATGTAATTAGTATATTAGTATATCGCTATTAACCAAACTTCGCTTTGAATTTTCATCGATGTTAAGCCTAACAAATTTTTTTAAATAATAATGGTCGCTATTGTATCGTTAAAAATTATTTTTAAATTATTTTATTGCTCACAAAACAAACAACCACTCATAATTAGAAAATTAAGTCTCGTTTAAATACTGGCCTCCCTTCAATGGTCGAGCCGTTGTTGCCAGCTAAAACACGCAAAAATTTAACAAAAATAATATTAAAATAGCCAAGACATAGCCAAATATTGTAGTGCTACATCACTACAATAGCGGACATTTGAAATTTGCCAAGTAGAATGGTCGGTTAACCGAAGTGACGGTTAATCGGGGTCGGATAATCGATGCTCTACTGTAATTCAGTAAAAAGTAACAATTAATTCAGTATTCTAAAATATAAATCTAATGTTTGCAATTAATGTATAAAGAATTATTATTTTTTATTATATTTGATTTATCATTAAATAGGCTTTCATATATCAAAACTTTCTGAGGAAAAGTTCAATTCATATTATTCATAAATTCTTGATCTACTTTGAAAACATGTAAAATTAAATGAATAAAATTTTCAATTTTCAAAGTATCCGAAAAGTCAGGAATCGTATAAGTTATGTTGATCTTTATTATTCTTTTACAGATAAAACATAGCACAAAGTAAAGAGAAATAAATTCGAGTCATTCTGATCAGGAAGCCAACAGTTGGCGTAAAATTAAACATTTTAACAGGCTATATTTAGTTTCTCCAACAATCTCGATGTAGCCTGTTAAATGACAATTTCACGTTAACTGAGATCCCCGTCGTTAATAACTTTAATTAATACATTTCAGCTTATTCAGTGCCATGCTTTGTATGTAGAAGAATAAACAAATATGAAATCTTCTGTCAAACATGATATATATAAAACCTCTATTCTGCCAGAATTTTGGCCATCCTGTAGACAGTATACCTACATAATGTACTATATTAATCGTAATCAAATTATGATTTATAATTAATTAAATTTAGCTGAAAATTATAGTATTGCAAAATAAATCTTAAGATATTTATAATAAATTAACAGAAAATGATTAATTTATTACCATTGAAGGTATCGAAGTAGCCATATATGCTAAGATTATAAATGCTATAATTGCAATTATAATCACTAATATAGCGAAAAATTTTAAAAGAAGATCATTTAAAATAAATATCAATAAAATTAATGCACTGAATAAAAACACTCCGATTATAAATGTCACAAATGTACATAAACCACTCAAAACTTCGGAAACTTCACCTAAAATTTCATAAATATTGCAAACAATATTTACTATAATTTCAAGACTACGAGAACATAACTGAGAAGATTCGTTACAAGATGAATTTAGTAAATATTCAATGTGTTTATGATATAGAAAATATTGTGCGGATGTATAATTGTACATTATGAGCACGAACACTACCGAATACAATATTAAACCAGTTGAAAATGTTACAACGTGAAAGTAAAACAGAAAAACTACGTACATTGAAAGTTTCGAAGGGCATTCACAATTTATAGAACTGAAGCACATTTCAATTGCATTTTTAACATATAAAAGATTTAAAATTAAAATTAAACTATGCAATCCTGTGGTAAGGAAAACTAATTTATCTTGAAATTGAAAGAATTCTTTTCTTATCAATTGATCACAGTTAATATAACTTTCGATTCTTTCAAATAGAGTAGGAAATTTTCTCCATTTTTCAATCATACCTGATGAAACTAGTAAAGGAACAAGAACTGAATTTAACAAAAACCAAACTACTGCTAAAGCAAATAATAGTTTACAAGTAGAAAACTGTAATTCGAAACACAGAATAATATAAGAATCGGGTTTAAAAACAGATACACAATACATGATAAAGTAGTTCCAGAATATTAGATTTTGAATTATGCAATACATATAGTAAGTTTTTATCCATTTTTTACGTGGTTTATGTCTGTTATAAGGCAGAGGAAATGCATAAATTTGTAATAAATTTACAATTGGATTCATGTAACAGTGTAAGCAATAACATTTCAATAGTGTGGACTTCATATTTGTAGTTAAGTTTTATTGAAAGCGACGTGCATGGCATGCTATTGAGAAAAATCGATATTACGTTGGTAGGTAATATTAAAAATGTTAAAATTTATTGAATATTAATAAAATTAAAAAGGCAGATGGATTCTCAGTTATGATGCCATTATACCATCAAATTACTGCATTCGATCCTGCGGGCGCATTTTAATTAGACATTATAAATTTTTAATGGAATCGATTTTACTAAGCAAGGAACTTAATGTGTTTACATTAATCCAAAACATGTAATTGACAAACAAGCTAAATTAATTGCTCTTCATTAAAAGGCATTGTGCATTCTCTGTAGAAACTCAATTAGAATTCCATGTAGATTTCATAAATTTTGTGAATATAATGAAATTCTTTCTAAATTAGTTCTATTATAAAACAGAAACCTTTCAGGTTAATAAAACAAATGCTCCTGATAAATTCCTGGTATTCGTTTTGTCTGATTTATTTTTCAAATTTTAACTTCAATTACGTTTTAGAAAAGTTTGTGCCTTTTATATTTTGAACAGTTTGTGAAATTCTGACATTTCGATTTTTTTCAAACACGACTGGAAAACCCGTAAAACGTTCTATTTCAATATGTAAGAAAGTAACCAGAGGATATATATAAATGAGGATGTTTGTTTGTTCGCTATGCACTCCTAGTCCATTGGATCAATTTCTAAGAAAATCTTCAGTTCCGTTAACATACTTTCATTGTAGATAATGCCGTAATACCACCCTGAAATATTGATTTTTTTGTATATATCAATTAATTTCTCTCTATTTTCGATTTGCTGGCTTTACATGTAACGCCATCTATTGGCGAAGAAATTGAAGAAAATTATAAACTAAATATAATAATACAAAACAAAATATAATTGTAAAAAATATATATATTGTATACATTTATTTATTGTGACAATGATACATTACTAAGTAGAGGAGCTATATTATTACTGCAAAGGGAAGCACAGAGCATTTACATTCGTGGAGTCTTAATTTTACACTAAAAATTATATTTAATTTTCCATTTAACAACTCAAGGTTTTTCATTTCGGAATAGTCCTTTCTTAATTCCAACGAGCAATTATTTATTGTGGCATTATCACAATGCGGCCTGCATTTTTAAATCATATTTTTAACTTATTTAACTTAATATATATGCTCTCCACCTCAAATTAGTAGTGGCTCGTCCCTGTACATAATAGCTAGGTTGAGTCCGAAGTTTTAAACGCGAAAACGTGTACGTTGGACGTTCAGCGCAATTTTCCTGTAAGCATAGAAGTTTGACTATGGTGTTTGGATAGTCAGTGGAATCGTGCTCGACATTCCAAACCCCATTGTCAAACTTCTATGCTTACAGGAAAGCTGCGCTGAACGTCCGACGTACACGTTTTCGCGTTTAAAACTTCGGACTCAACCTCGCTAATACTTTTCCTTTAACAATACAGTTGTGCAGGTCATCTATCTAACACCTTTCGTCTTTCGGTGGAAAATTTTGAATTGAAATAACATGAATTTTTGTTTGCATCAGAAGTTCGTATATAGTTACTCGGAGCCTCCTACCCCTATATGTTGTCTCATCTTTCATCTGTCTAACTCTGTTCGTCCGTCTTTCCTTAATCTCGAGAATAGACAAACGGACAACAATTTGAATTTATAGGTTTACAATTTTTTTCAATTTGCAGCTCAATTAGTGTTCACCAGTGGCCCAAGCGCCAAACACTGCTAGTCGGTCGTGGTTGGCGACCGTCATTGGGCTGGTCAAGTAGAGTTTTCAAGATTTTCTTCTCGTTAGTAACAGCTAAACATGGTCCTGTTTCGCATAAAATTCCTTTTTTGGCAGATTGTTCACATGTAGCCTTGCCATAACCCGAATAAACCAAACAAATTGAAAAAATTTTTGTATAAACTCGCTATTTACGATGACATACTGTCCACGTACATACGTTATAACCATTCTGTTATTTTGATAATCCGAAACTGTGTCGTAATTTTCATTTGTTGCTTAGACACTACGTAGTGTAATAAATTGGAACACGGCAGTCCTTCATCTTTTATTTTAATTCAGTCAACTGAACTAAAATAAAATATGAAGGACTGCCAAGTGTTCGAATTTATTACACTACATAGTGTCTAAGCAACATTCTGTTATTCTTCTTAAAATGGGGAGTTACGACATATATTTTTGAAATGTACGACTTCTCAAATCGCTTAAAAATAACTAATATTTTATTACACTTAAAAGTAATTTAAACAAGTGTTTCGGACGTTAAGGTTAACAACTTGAGACCACGTGCGAGGCCATTACAACCTTCCTATACGGATCACTTTTTAAATATTAATAGTAGACCAATATTAATTAGTAGTCGTTAACCATCCTCTCTTTCATAAGGAGGTCAATGACTAAATTTTGTTGAAATAACCCCCTCCGTTTTTTCTATGAACCTGCAGTACGGTGGCATTCCAATAGAAAAATTACATAATACAAAGTTACCACGAAATATGTTTTAAGAGATGTTCGAGGGTGCCGAGTTTATATAACTGGTCCATTTTTCGCAAAATTTCATTAATTGGCAGATTACCATATGATATACGGGTGTGAATGGTACACATTTAATATTTGAAGAAATATATTTTTAAAAATTTAAGATATCATATTTTTAATTAGTTAAGTTTTATTGAAAGCGACGTGCATGGCATGCTATTGAGAAAAATCGATATTACGTTGGTAGGTAATATTAAAAATGTTAAAATTTATTGAATATTAATAAAATTAAAAAGGCAGATGGATTCTCAGTTATGATGCCATTATACCATCAAATTACTGCATTCGATCCTGCGGGCGCATTTTAATTAGACATTATAAATTTTTAATGGAATCGATTTTACTAAGCAAGGAACTTAATGTGTTTACATTAATCCAAAACATGTAATTGACAAACAAGCTAAATTAATTGCTCTTCATTAAAAGGCATTGTGCATTCTCTGTAGAAACTCAATTAGAATTCCATGTAGATTTCATAAATTTTGTGAATATAATGAAATTCTTTCTAAATTAGTTCTATTATAAAACAGAAACCTTTCAGGTTAATAAAACAAATGCTCCTGATAAATTCCTGGTATTCGTTTTGTCTGATTTATTTTTCAAATTTTAACTTCAATTACGTTTTAGAAAAGTTTGTGCCTTTTATATTTTGAACAGTTTGTGAAATTCTGACATTTCGATTTTTTTCAAACACGAGTGGAAAACCCGTAAAACGTTCTATTTGAATATGTAAGAAAGTAACCAGAGGATATATATAAATGAGGATGTTTGTTTGTTCGCTATGCACTCCTAGTCCATTGGATCAATTTCTAAGAAAATCTTCAGTTCCGTTAACATACTTTCATTGTAGATAATGCCGTAATACCACCCTGAAATATTGATTTTTTTGTATATATCAATTAATTTCTCTCTATTTTCGATTTGCTGGCTTTACATGTAACGCCATCTATTGGCGAAGTTAAACAAAATAATTAACTAAATATGATTCTTACAAAAAGGATATAATTTTAAAAAATATAGTCACTGAATTATTGCGATAATGATATTGCGTGAAATAGATGCACATTACGTCATTACTGCGACAGTTAGCACATAGCACGTGCCTGCATGGAGTGTAGTAGTGTTTTGCCACTATATATCATACTTTTCCTGTTAGCAATAGTCGTGCCGGTTATGTATCTAACTCCGTTCGGGGGAAAAATTTTTGTATTGAAATAACGTGACTTGCGGTACAAATCGGAAGTTCGTATGTAGGTAATCTGATCCTTTTCTCTTACGATTTCCATGTCTGTCTCGACTTTCCTCTATCTAGANAGAGACGGTCTTGGTAGGTGTGCGGTGCGGTGCATGCTTGCCAAATCCCGAGGGTGCCGATACCGGTTAATGTCTCTTTTGTCTCATCACTAATACATTTCAAAGGACGCGACAGTGTGGTTGTAAATTTTAAACGTTTCTCATCATAGCTGTAAAAATCTAAATTTGTTAAACTTAAAAGTCATTTGTTTTCTAACTACTGTAATTCATTTTAAGACCAGGTGTCCACGGAAATTTCCAAAATTTACAACTTTTACTCACTTTCATTGAACTGGAAAAATTTCTATCTTTATTACATCTAATATTACGAAGAAATCAGTCCCACTGTACTCGGCTAGATATTGGTCCGGTTAGGCTTTTGTTTAAGTAAAATTCCGGCTCTTTCATCAGGGTTTTGTTTACGTCCCCAATTCCCTAATCGCTTAATTATTTAACTACTTCTTAAGTAGAAATAAGTCGAAACC
>NW_019385059.1:0-18649 GCF_000671375.1 Centruroides sculpturatus | reverse complement strand
ACTTAATAAAACATTAAACACCTTCCATCGCTGAGAAATGTTTATTTAATAAAACACTAACATTTTCAGCCTCATGGAATAAACCATCCTCAGGTGTAAATGAGTTCGAACGTATTTTATTAAATAAACATTTCTCAGCGATGGAAGGTGTTTAATATTTTATTAAGTGTCATTTATTTATCCATAAACCTGGTTTTGGATTTAAATAAAAGCTTTTTCGTTCTTATAATAAAATGCATATAAAAAATTATGAAATCGAACTCGAAGGTTATATATCTTTCAATAAAAAGAAAACATTTCGACCTCACAGCGATTCGATCTAGCGCTCTTGCTGTGATTGCAGTGCCCCTGGTGGTAACATTTGCTCTAGTTGATTTTAGCAATGAGCGAAGATAGGAAGTCGAAAGACCAGTTAATCTACCGACTCTGGTATAGGTCAACCAGCTGTCACAAATGTCAAAGCGTTCCTTTGATATTTGTGACAGCTGGTTGGCCTATATTCACCATAGTGCAGAAGAAGGCAATGATCAGCGTTTGTTTGACATCCGACATCACTGTCACGATAGATTTCTGCTTTGAATAACTGGGTCATTTGAATACCGAAATTAAAGAACTTCGTCCAAAAATTGACAATGTCCTATATAGCCATTACAACGCACCAGAGCAGTGTTTCACAGCCTTTTTCTACTTGCGGCACGCCCATGACTCAACACGGCACACCAAAATGTTATTCTCCTCAAAAACGTATATGATACTATTAATAGAATTACGTAATTCCACTAACCTATTATTATTGTTATTAAAGAGACATCAACACCTGTGAGCAAATTTTCTTTACATATAATTTCTTAGAATACATAAAAATGAGTGGCTTGTAATAAAGAATAAACAAACATCATCTTATTTCATCAGTGCTGCGGCAGAGAATGAAATACAAGCATAAGAAACACAACAACTGTGATAAAAATATATAAATAAATAAAATTTGAAATTAACAGAATATGTAAAAGTTTACGTCACACCTTTTACCATGTGACGGCACATCAGTGCGCCGCGGCACACCAGTTGCGGAATACTGCACCAGAGCATAGAGCCAAGATGATCTTAGAAAAACCAACCAGTCTAACAGGAAGTTTCAGCTCATCCACTTTACAGTACGTTTGATTTGATTTTGTTCGTTTAAGGCAACGTGACATATCGGGCGAGCGATTTGCTAATGAGGGATAACCTCCTGGAGGTATTTTATAGGAAACTGGCCTCTATTTAGATGTTATTAACGAGAAGAAAACCTGAAAAACTCTACGTGGCCAGTCCGTTAATCCACGACCTGTTCAAAGATTTTTTCCACTCAGCTACTGGTAAGCGTCTTTACAACTCACACTTAGTGCCGAATAACAACCACTTATTTTGTGCTTACAGGACTAAATTGTCTATATACAGTTGAATGACAATACCCGAAGCTCGAAACTTTCTTCGAGCGTCAACAGTCGTTCTATGCAGCAAAGGTGAAATATGGTTTCATCTTTTTGTGATATTTATCACATTGAAAATATGTGATTGATATTTATGGTGATTTCTATCAAGCTGAACTGTAATTGTTGTTGATTTGTCAATAAACAATTAAGCAGGGCTGTGGAGTCGGAGTCGTTAAAAAATCCGCCGACTCCGACTCCTTTTTACTTTCCAACTTGTTGTGTAGGCCTATATAAAACGGAAAAGTATTGGAATCGTGTGAAATTTGACCCTCCAAGCTTTTTGCAAATCTACACATTTGGAGATCTTCCGAACCCCCCAAAAAGTCAATAAAAGAGGAAAAATTCGCGCGCGCGTGTGTGTTGGTGTCTAATTTGTTTAATTTCATTATTTTCTGTTCTGAGATATTAAACAATATCTCACAATGGGTAAAGTTTAAGAAACGAAATGTGGTACTGTAGCTTGCGTATAAAGAGGCATAATACTATTAAATTTTGGTTCTTAATTAAAAGTCGACAGAGTGAAGACATAAAAGTGATCATGTGTCATATCTCTTAATAAATCTTTTACTCGTTATTATCATTCAAAATTAAAAATAAATAAATAAAACTCGTATCTACCCTCAAAGTAAGCTATTTTTTGTCATTTTATACTAGTACAATAAAACCCCTCAAGATGTTCTCGCCTAAGACGTTAGAAAGTGTATGGGGACATGATTTAGTTCAACCAGTTTGACGCTTAATAACTAACTGCTGTGTTAAACCATCTGACTCCGATTCTGACCACTCTGACCACAGAAATTATTAGGCTCCAAACAGAATGAACAAAATCATGCCCCCCACACAGTCTAACATCTACACATATAGAAAAAAACCTCGAATCTTTTGCATATCGCGAAATTTCAAAATGCCCTGAGTCCAAAAATGTAAAAATTTGGGGGTGTCATTTTTTGACCGAGCGCAACACTTTCCCTCTGTTATATATAAGAGCCAGAAAAATAAAAATTATCGAATACATATTTATATATTACTTAGAGGAGCCTTTTAGCTTTGGAATAAAAAGTTTCTACGTTCTATCTTTATTAGAACTCTATTTATTGAATATTTTATTCTGAGGTCACGTGATTATATCAGAATTTCCGGATCTCTTTCGGTAACAAGTCTACCCCTAGTCGGAGTTGAAGTCGGAGTCAGATGGTAAAAAGTCGGAGTTTGAGTCGGAGTCGGTAGATTTTCACGCGACTCCACAGCCCTGCAATTAAGTCAACAATTTTTACAATCTAATATATACGATTTCAAGATTTTGATTATATTATACTGTTTTTTCCATTAAACTATATTTTAATTTTTCATTAATTACATTATTTCAATTAAAATTGTTATTAAGTTATATATGTTCTGACATATTTCAATACATTTTACAAATGGGTGGTTTATTTAATTGCTTTTGAAAATAAAACCATTTTTCTATATTTGTTGTATTGTATTAATTCGAAATTCGATCAAATGGCATCGAAATAAAGTGTTTATTTAACTGTATAGAGGACACAGTTTCGAATACTTTTCAGACATAATCGAACCTGGACTTCTTAGTGTCATTATAATTGAAATGATTCATCTTAGCGACTGTCCATAAATGACTGCACATTGAAAAGGAGAGGAAGAGGGAATCAGTGGGCACCCGTTTATGTCGTTAAATTTTATAGTTTATGCATTTTATTATATTTATTTGACAATTTATTTTTTCGTTTTTAGTTATGGCATCTATCATTCATAAAGTGAAGAAGGTTGTAAGAGGTGTTGAGTTTTGTTGGACGTCCAAAAAGGAGAGAGGGTTACCATGTTGAGGGGTGTACAATAACAATCATTAAAATAACTTGAATTCAGTCTACCAGTTTCAGTGGCATGCTTTACATGTAAAAGAATAAATAAAAGTCAACATAACCGCTATTGTGCCGAACTGTTGGGTCATTAAACATATATCTACATAATATGCTAGATTAATCCTAATTGAATTATTAATTAAATTTAATTACTTTAGCTAAAAATTATAATATTACAAACGAAATCTTACAAACTTTACAATAAATAATATAAATTATTATCCAATATTTACCATTAAAGGCACCAAAGCAGCTATATATGTTAAGAATATAAATGCCATAGTTGCGATTATAATCGTTAATATTGCGAAAAGTTTTAAAAGAAGATCACTTAAAATAAATATCAATAAAATTAATGCACTGAATAAAAACATTCCGATTATAAATGTTAGAAATGTACATAAACCACTGTAAAGTTCATATCCTTCACGTGCAAGTTTATAAATACAGTATTGCAAAGAATATTTACTATAATCTCAAGACTACGCGAACATAATTGTGAACATTCGTCACAAGATACATTTAGTACATTTTTAATGTGTTTAAGATATACAAAAAATCTAAAGGATGTATATTTACTTATTAATGGTACGAACACAACAAGATACACTATTAAACGTTGAGAAAGTTACAACGTAAAAGTAAAACAGAAAAACTAAGTACTGTACGTTGAAAGTTTCGAAGGGCATTCACAATTTATAAAACTGAAGCTCACTTCAATCTAACATAAAAAACTTTAAAATTAAAATAAAACTATTCAATTCTGTAGTAAGGAAAATGCAGTAGGTGCCAAGTTACGATAAACAGACTATAGTTACTAGTTGTCTGTTCTTCTGTTCCTGCAGCGAATAGAAATGCAATATAAATGCGTTGAATGCAGTAAGTAGTAGTTTTTATTATTGTTATATGTTCAGACAATAACGAAAAAGCATCTTATACAAATATTTTTCTTCTTTACAGCAAGAAAAAATAAATTATTAACTTGTAATTAAATTTTGTAATAAAATATTGAAGTTAATTACGTCGTTCAATATCACGAATAATTTTTTTATTAAAAAAAGAAAACGTGAAGATTCTAATGATCAAGAAGTGGTTACTGGTAGCAAAGCTAAGGAATCAATGAGAACTAGTAAATCATCAAAAATTGAGAGCTCTATAAGTGAAGATTTGACTATATTTAACTTTGAGCAACAAACAAGCACTATTGAAACAAAAGAAACAGAAACAATAAGTTCTCGTAAAAATGTTGCATTAAAAAAGAATGTAAAAACTCGCTTATATCAAGACAGTTACCTAAAAATGGGATTTACCTAGTGTGGTGATAAATTAATTCCCAGACCAAAATGTATTGTGTGTGGTTTGGTTTTATCGAATGAAGCTATGGTTCCCAGTAAACCATTGAGACACTTCTCCACAAAACATGATCACTTGTCTAAGAAACCTCTTGAATATTTCAAAGATTTGATAAAATTACAAGAAAAACAAAGTAAAAGTTTTGTAAAAAAATATACAATTGCTGACCGTGTTCAAGAAGCCAGTTATTTAGTCGCAGAAATAATAGCGAGAGAAATGAAGCCTCATACTATTGGCGAAACTTTAATTCGCCCAGCCTATACAGCAATTGTGAGAACAATTTTTGGTGCTGAAGCAGAAGAAGAAATAAAATAGATTTCTTTGTCAAATGACACTATGAGTAGACGTATTAGTGATCTATCAGTTGATATTGAAAAATCAGTTATAAATAAAATAATCAAATCGAAATTATTTAGTTTGCAGTTGGATGAGTCAACTGATATCGGTGATAAAGCACAATTACTTGCCTTCACTCGATTTATTGAAGATGATGAAATTTTAGAAGAACTTTTATGCTGCAAGGAATTCGAAAAACTACGACGGAAAAATATGTTTTTGATATCATGAACACATATTTTAATACAAATGGTCTATCTTGAAAATCTTGCGTGGATGTATGCACAGACGGCGCCCCTTCAATGATTGGAACTATAAAAGGATTCGTTTCATACACTAAAAAGAAAAACGAAAACAACTCACTATTTCATTCATCGTGAATCATTGGAAGCAAAGACAATAGACTCTGAATTCAAAAGAGTGTTAGAAGAAATCATTAAAATGGTTAGTTATATCAAAGCTAGATCATTAAAACCGCGTATATTTGCAAAACTATGTGAAGAAATGCAATCTCATCATAATAACCTGCATCTTCATACCGAAATGAGATGGCTATCGAAAGGTCGCGTATTAAATCGTGTTTTTGAACTTAAAGAAGAAATAGTAATATTTTTTTCAACATGAAAACAAACCAGAATTTTGTATATTATTACAAAATGATTCTTGGTGTTCCAAACTAGCTTAGTTAACAGACATATTTGGTCACCTGAACAAGTTAAACTCAAGCATGCAAGATAGAAATGAAAATATTTTAACATCTGTAGATAAAATTAAAGCTTTTAAAGATAAAATAAAAATGTGGAAGATAAAAGTAAACGCAAATAATGTAAAAATGTTTATTTAAGTTGCTAAAGGAAAATATAACAATACAGATTTGCAAAAACTTATTTACAGTCGTTTAACGTCGTTAGAAGAAAAAATTAACCATTATTTCCCTGACATACCAGTTGATTTCTTGGACTGGATTCAAACTCCTTTTGTAGATTCGACTGGATTCGAAATCCTTTTGCAGAGACATCAGAAATAAGTAAGTTTAGTCTTGCAGAAGCCGAAGAATTAATTGATATACGTAACGATCGTATATTAAGATTGAAACATTCAGAAATGAGGCTGAATTCATTTTGGATAACAATTATAAAGGAATATACCAATATAGGATTCAAAGCACTTAATATTTTACTGAAATTTTCCACATCGTATTTCTGTAAAGTGGGATTCCCTATACTCGTAAGTATTAAAACAAGGAAGAGAAAAATACTAAAAGCCCTTGAAAATGAGATGACGGTATGTCTTTCAAAAACACGACCTAATATCAAGGAAATATGCAAACACCATCAGGCGCATACTTCACATTAAGTTCACGTTTAATCACCAGATACCTTTATAATAATAACTTTTGTTTTGAATGTTTTTGTGTTGTTTGGAAATAAACTTACTTATTTTAAAAAACTTTTATTTTTTCAAAGTCTTCTCATCCTTCATATCTTTACTAACCGTAAAAAGCAAAATAAATAAATAAATAAATAAATAAAAATAAAATAAAAATATAATAATAATAATAATAATAACTCTCCCATGGTCACCACCTGGTCGTGGTGGGAGAGCCCAGTAGTTTTACAGATCCATAGGGCAATGCAGGCTGGAGCACAAGCTCCTGGTAGGGACACCCATGCCAGTAAGGTCTATGGGGAGAAATGAAGCTAAGAGTGACCACACACCCACATTCTGTGGAGATAATTATTATGGTAGTAACCAGATCTAAGTATGATACCGGCTCGGACGTCGCCCGGGTTAACAAGGTCCGCGTTCGTGGGTTAGGCAGAGGCTCACGTTCGAAAAATAGGCTCCAGTCTCCCTTGGTTACCGGTGGCGAAAGCAGCGCCGGCCCAAGCATGGCTACTGCAATGCCCTCAACAGATGTGAGGAATCAACCTAGCCCTGGTGTTTCTGTGGCAATGCATCCACAGAACACAAAGGCTGGAAAACCACGCCAACGGATGAAATAGACATCAGAAATGAACGAGTTTATCATCCGTACTTACTACACCATCACAAGACTCGAAACAAACATGACAGCATACAGACAACAACTACACCATAGATTCACACAACAATATCCTTACCTCACTGTCACCGAACAAAGGGTTGTTAATCAAAAAGAACAATTATACACAACAACCTTATCCCACAAACAACACTTGAACTTATCAAACAACAGGTTTCTGATCAAATACATCAACAGACAGAAACACTTAACATTAATGAAAATCACATAACCTGTCAGGATAATCCAGCAACAAGCATTGATAATAGCACACATACAACAATTACCGTTAATGATACTATAGACACTTCCTCATTCATCACTGATAACGTAGATATAGATTTAGTTAATACACTCTCACTTATATTTCAGGGAACACTCACTAAATATACAGGTACAGATCCCACACAAATAAAACGAATACCGAAAATCAACACATCAAAGGTAGTAGGGAAAACACTAAATAATGTAAACACTCACTTACTGCCAAACTACATTCATTCAATTTCTACACTCTCAGACATTCATACATTAGTTTATGGTGGGGCAGTCACAGTAGTAACATGCCATGAATTGAAAATACAATCACAGACAGACACACACAAAACACAATTCTATCGTAAGCCTGTCTCGCAGAAAAGAATAGAAACAAATAAATGACATTAGACAGCAATTAGACTGACATAATACACTAAACACAACATAACACCCAAAGTAAAGAAACAACTCAAAAACATTTTCAAGAAAATCAAAACACACACAAAACATGAACATCACAACACACACATTACAGAATACATCGATACACTAAAACAAAAACTCGCAGCCAAAGCACGTAGACTCAAACGATACAAAACATGTACACTACGAAAACAACAAAATAAATTATTCACAAACAACGAAAAACTTTTCTACAGACAAATCAGTACCAAAACAAATACTGAAACACAGCACAGTGGCACACCAACAGAAGAAGAGTTCACAACTTATTGGTCTTCTCTTTGGTCCAATGCTGTTACACATAATGCTAATGCAGGCTGGATCGAAGAGGAGAATAGAAACTTGCATAACATACCAACTATGCCCTGTGCTGAAATAAACGTACACGACATTCGCTACGATGTTAACAGAACACACAACTGGAAGACACCTGGTGTAGACAACATTCACAATTTCTGGTATAAAAAGTTTACATCACTGCACCAGGAACTAGCTAAACATCTAACACACATCATCATCAATCCACAAGACAAGCCAAAATTTCTTACTCAGGGCATCACCTACATGAAACCTAAAAACAACAAAACCATAGACCCAACACAATACAGACCAATTACATGTCTTCCAACACTCTACAACTTATTGACATCCTGTATCACAAACAAAATATACAAACACGTAGAAGAACATGACATTCTTACAGAACAACAAAAAGGTTGGCCGTAGAAATCACAGGGGATGCAAAGAACAGTTACTCATAGATTCAGTCATATTACGGCAAGCACACAAACAACACAGAAACATACACATAGCATATATAGACTACAGAAAAGCATTCGACAGTGTTCCACACAGTTGGCTGCTACATATTCTACATATATACAAAATACATCCATCACTCACTTCTTCGAAAACACTATGAAGCACTGGAGAACAACACTGCATTTCAGGGTTAGTAACACTTCTATACAAACAAACGAAATATTCATTAGGCGAGGAATTTTTCAAGGAGATTCCTTGAGTCCTCTCTGGTTCTGCCTAGCCCTGAACCCATTATCCAACATGTTAAACAACACGCATTATGGCTACAATATCAGACATGAAAAAACAACAGTTTTCGCTGTCACATCTCATGTACATGGACGACATAAAACTTTATGCATCCACACAAAAACAACTTCATCAACTCCTAGAAATCACACACTCATACACTAAGGACATACAAATGGAGTTTGGCTTAGACAAATGCAAAACACTTCACATAGAAAAAGGAATCCTGAGAAAAGAAGATTTTGCACTTGAAAATGGAGACGTTATTGAATCCATGCCATGGAAGAGGGCGAGTTCCACAAATATTTAGGATTCCAACAGGCCAAACTAAGAGAACATACACAAATAAAGCAAAGATTAATTAAAGAATACCAAAGTAGGTTAAATGCCATTCTCAAAACACAGCTAAATGCAAAGCACACAGTTAAAGCAATAAACACATATGTCATCCCAGTACTCACATACTCGTTTGGAGTTATACATCTGTGTGATCTGTGTGAGTCCAATACTCACACAGATCTCGAGCAACTCCAAAGGAAAACAAGAAAAACGCTTACTAAGCATAAACAACATCATCCTAAATCCGCCACAGAAAGATTAACCCTTCCACATAAAGATGGCAGACGTGGCCTGATTGACATAATTAACCTTCACCACAAACAAATACAGTCACTGTGAGAGTTTTTCTACAGGAAACAAGAAATATCACAATTACATAAAGCAGTAAAAGCAGTAACTCTAGCAGACTCAAATAGCACACCATTAAACTTACACTCACATCGTACAGACATGACACAACACGTAAAAAGCATAGACACCATCAAGCAATCGTGGGCTCGAAAGGCACTCCATGGCAGGCATTCTTATGACCTGGCCCAGGATTTTGTTGACAAAACTGCGTCAAACAGCTGGTTAGATCGGGGATGCCTCTTTGGGGAGACGGAAGGATTCATGATTGCCATACAGGATCAGGTCATAAATACTAAAAACTACAGAAAACACATACTCAAAGATACAACACTCACAAATGACACATGCAGAAAATGTCACATCATGCCAGAAACTATACAACACATCACTTCTGGGTGCAAGCTCTTGGCACAGACAGATTACTGTATTTACATAAACATAATCAAGTAGCAAATATAATAAATACACCAAGAGCTTGCAAACGAACACAGATTATTAGACATTCACGAACCATACTACAAATACATTCCACAGGCAGTATTGGAAAAAAAACACCGCACAAACTGTACTATGACAGAGCCATAATCACAAACAATTTACCACAACAGACCAGACATCACACTCATAGACAAACACAATAAAATCACATACATTATAGACATAGCCATTCCAAACACTCACAATGTACAAAACACANTATACTAGTACAATAAAACCCCTCAAGATGTTCTCGCCTAAGACGTTAGAAAGTGTATGGGGACATGATTTAGTTCAACCAGTTTGACGCTTAATAACTAACTCCTGTGTTAAACCATCTGACTCCGATTCTGACCACTCTGACCACAGAAATTATTAGGCTCCAAACAGAATGAACAAAATCATGCCCCCCACACAGTCTAACATCTACACATATAGAAAAAAACCTCGAATCTTTTGCATATCGCGAAATTTCAAAATGCCCTGAGTCCAAAAATGTAAAAATTTGGGGGTGTCATTTTTTGACCGAGCGCAACACTTTCCCTCTGTTATATATAAGAGCCAGAAAAATAAAAATTATCGAATACATATTTATATATTACTTAGAGGAGCCTTTTAGCTTTGGAATAAAAAGTTTCTACGTTCTATCTTTATTAGAACTCTATTTATTGAATATTTTATTCTGAGGTCACGTGATTATATCAGAATTTCCGGATCTCTTTCGGTAACAAGTCTACCCCTAGTCGGAGTTGAAGTCGGAGTCAGATGGTAAAAAGTCGGAGTTTGAGTCGGAGTCGGTAGATTTTCACGCGACTCCACAGCCCTGCAATTAAGTCAACAATTTTTACAATCTAATATATACGATTTCAAGATTTTGATTATATTATACTGTTTTTTCCATTAAACTATATTTTAATTTTTCATTAATTACATTATTTCAATTAAAATTGTTATTAAGTTATATATGTTCTGACATATTTCAATACATTTTACAAATGGGTGGTTTATTTAATTGCTTTTGAAAATAAAACCATTTTTCTATATTTGTTGTATTGTATTAATTCGAAATTCGATCAAATGGCATCGAAATAAAGTGTTTATTTAACTGTATAGAGGACACTTTATTGGCGTCCCCCTCCCCTCCCCCTCCAGAAACACATATAGTTTGCCTTGGAGACCATTTGGGCGCCCCTCTGCAAGTGGCGCCCGATATGATACCCCCTTGTACCCCCCTCGCTACGCCATTGAATGAGATTGCAGAGAATCTTGAATGCAGTACAGAATTTCTGCCGAAACGAAGTTAGAGCCAAAAGCAAAAAGCATCAATTTGACTATGAAGAAGCTGTCGATAAACCCTTAACAGAAGATAGTAAATTTAAAATAAACTTTTTCAATTATATTCTGGACATTATCGTTAATTCTCTGAATGAACGATTCACGCTTCTGGAAACCCATAGCAAAAACTTTCAGTTTTTATATGACATTTTAAAACTGAAGGATTTAGGTCAGTGTTTCTCAACCTGTAACGAACCATCGCCCCCTTCAATAAAACCGTTACGTAGTATCACCCCCTTCACTTCAAAATTCCGAGGCCGAGGGCCAAGGCTAATGCCAAATTCGTACCGCATCGAATAGACTAGTGACTAGTATAATGTTATTTGTTTAATTATTGTACGATATAACGAATAAAATATCTAATTATTTTTAATATAATGTTTTACTATATCGCCCAGAAAATTGTTTTTTGCCCTCCCAAAATATAAATTGTCACTAATCGCCCCCTCAACATGGAAAATCGCCCAAATGGAAGCGATATCGCCCCCGTTGAGAAACACTGATTTAGATGAAAAAACGCTAGAAAATTATTGTACCAGTCTCCAGTCGATACTTTCAGTCGAAAATGAATCAGATATAAATGCAAATAATCTTCAAGAAGAATTGTGTGATATATCCCGAATGCTTGCATATTCTATGAAAACTTCGAATGTTTTAAATAATTTGTGCCAAAATAACTTAATTACTTTGTACTGATATACTGTTGTAGCTTTGAGAGTTTTATTAACACTCTCTGTCTCTGTAGCTAGTGGGGAAAGGAGTTTTTCCAAATTAAAATTAATAAAACACTAGTTGTGAAGTTCAATACGCAAAACAAAACTTAGAAATCTATGATTTATTTCTATTGAATCTACATTAGCTGCCACTCTAAACTATGCATCCCAAATTAACGAATTTGCTATAGTTAAAGTTAGAAGAGTAAAACTGTAGTAGATTGCTGTAGTTGATAGTTGATATCAATATTTTATGGTAGTTTATATTTTCAAAATAAAAATATTATTCATACATTTTGTGCAGCTTTTTTTAAATCACAATTCAAGGTTATTTTAAAGAAAAAAGATTTAAGGTGCGGCATTTCGAAGACTTGCATCATACTGAGAAAATCTACCGCACGGCGCTGTGCCACCTCTATCGGTCCTGAAATTTGCACGTGAGAATGTGCATTTGTACGTGGTATTTCAATTTCATTTTAAAGAAGTGTATATACAGTAACTTACTTACATAATTTACTACGATTAAAATAATAAAATTTATCCTAGCTTATGTATTAAATCGTATCCAATACGCATAGGAATTCGCGTTATTTCTTTATAATTTGAATGACCATTTACAATATATATAAAAAAATAAATGAAAGTAGGAGCGTAATTACCATAATAGGATATCGTAATTACGCACCCACGGTAACCATATAGGATATTAATTAGAAAAGATTCATTACATAATACAATTAAAATGATAATAATAAATAGATTAATCTAATGAAATTATTATTTACATGTACGATTAATTTAGTTAAATTTATAATTATCAATTAATATTTACCATTAAAGGTATCCAAGCAGCTATAAGCGTTAAGAATATAAATGCTACAATTGAGACTATGACCACTACTATTGCGAAAAATTCTAAGAGAGGATCACTTAAAATAAATATCAATAAAATTAATGCACTGAATAAAAACACTCCGATTATAAATGTCACAAATGTACATAAACCACTGAAAAGTTCAGAAACTTCACCTAAAATTTCATAAATATTGCAAAGAATGTTTACTGTAATTTCAAGACTGCGAGAAGATAACCGTGAAGATTCTTCAGATGAAATTAATAAATCTTCAATAAATTTAAGATATCCAAAAAATTGTACGGATGCATATTTGTATATTATGGGCACGAAGATTACGAGATACAATATTAAACCACTTGAAAATGTTACAACGTGAAAGTAAAACAGAAAAACTACGTACATTGAAAGTTTCGAAGGGCATTCACAATTTATAGAACTGAAGCACACTTCAATTGCATTTTTAACATATAAAAGATTTAAAATTAAAATTAAACTATGCAATCCTGTGGAAAGGAAAACTAATTTATCTTGAAATTGGAAGAATTCTTTTCTTATCAATTGATTACAGTTAATATAACATTCGATTCTTTCAAATAGAGTAGGAAATTTTCTCCATTTTTCAATCATACCTGATGAAACTAGTAAAGGAACAAGAACTGAATTTAACAAAAACCAAACTGCTGCAAAAGAAAATAACAATTTACAAGTAGAAAACTGCAATTCGAAACACAGAATAATATAAGAATCGGGTTTAAAAACAGATACACAATACATGATGAAGTAGTTCCAGAATATTAGATTTTGAATTATGCAATACATATAGTAAGTTTTCACCCATTTTTGACGTGGTTTATGTCTGTTATAAGATAGAGGAAATGCATAAAATTGTAATAAATTTACAATTGGATTCAGTACACAGTGTGCGCAATAACATTTGAACAGTGTGGGCTTCATATCTGTAATGCAATTTCGTTAAATCGACTTGCATGCTATTAAGAAAAATCGATATTCTGTTGCTAGGTAATAATATGAAATGTGAAAAATTCATGATTATAATGAGATTTATTGAAAATTCATAAAGTAGTAAGAGCAAATGCTTTTGCAGAAGTTATGCCATTATTCTTTCCAACTATTGGAAATCTCTGCACATGCATGTTGTAGGATATAATTTATTTTCAATGAAATATTTTTGTCAATTATCGACTATTTTCGATTAATTTGAAAGCATAATTGTTAAGCAAACAAAACGTGATTGATAAACAAGAGAAATTTATTGCTCTTTATTCTGCTTTCTCTCTAAAATTGCAGTTAGAATTTCTATGTAAAATCACACTATAAATTTAGAATATATAATAAAAATTTTTCTAAGACATTAAATAGACATTATAATATATAAGATATTATAATATATATAAAAAATTTTCTAAGGAAAGATAGATAGGATTTTGTCTCTAATTTCGAGTGACTTAATGAAGATGTTATACGCAGAGTCGTAACTAGGGTGTGGCCAATGTGGCCCAACGAGAAGGTTTCGGAATAATGTGTATTCGAAATTAATAACACAAAAAATTTTTATATTTATATTTATATAGTATTTAAATGCATTAGTTAATTTTTTACAATAGTATTTTTTAGAATAAAATTATTATTATTTTTAACAATAAAAATTTAAAAAGGCGCCATTTTTATTCTTGGCTATAGGCGTACAAAATCCTAGTTACGGCTCTGGTTATACGTTATTAGCATTTACAATGTTTTGTGAAACTGATTACCATCTTTAAAATTAAGCTTTTTGCTGTTCGATTTATAATTAAAAATATACAAACGTTTCATAACAAATTCTCATAACAGATGGCCCACACAAAATTTAATTTATTACATTGTAATTAATAGTGTAAAAGTTAGTTTTTAAATCAAATCTCATAACAGCCACGAAAGTTACACTACTTATTGCTGGTTTTTTTATTTTTATTTTTTTGTCTTTCGCTTAACTTTAGTGCGATCAAAAAAGAACCTGATTTGGTCTGTAATGATTTTAATTATTATTTAACTAATTTAAATATGGCCTTCATTCTCTTTAAAATAATTTTCCCACAGCTTCTGTCGAGCATTAAACGCTCTTTGGAAGTCAATTCGCATGTCTCATTACACGTAGCCAGCAGCATTGGATACAAAACGTTGTAATATGTGACATCACATTTTTCCGCACTTGAAATCGGTTTTGCAGAGCTGCTTGAAGGTCACCATCGACATCTGCAATATAACTGTATCAGGCGACAACAATGAGAATATAGTGTTTTATGAAACCATTTACATTGTTTTTATAATTAAAACGATTGAAAACGAAGATAATTACCGTTTTGTAATCGAAATTTGCTTTCGTTAACTTTAAACTGAATAATGTTTCCAAAAGCGCATCGACAATGGGCCTAGCCATTTTGTTTATCTAATGCATTAACATGATAAAAGATCCAGTTCCAGAATTTTGCGACAAGCGTCTTTCTCAATCGTCTTAAATGTGGCGTTAAAAGTCTAAATTCACTGTCTGAACGTTCCTGGTTTACAATCTCATTATAATCGAAAAAAGCAACGATCAACACGCTCTTTAATGCGTTTCTAACTTGTCTTGCCTTCTTTGGTTTCGACGATTGTAGTCACGCTTGACTTCGTTGTCTTAGGGCTCTTGAAGCATTTCAAGAATATTTGTGGCAAATTTTTACGCAAATTAAATTTGCATTTTAATTTAAATTAAAAATTTTAAATTTAAATTTAAAAATTTAACGCAAATTAAAATGTTTCAATGTCCTTGACTTACTAAAATATATAAATTTTCGTCTACAAGTATGTATTTTCTATTATCAGGACTTATTATATTGGCTTTACAGATAATGCTACAAAGTTTCACCGAAAACAGTTTTTTGTTTTATTTAATATATCTGATACAGGTATATTAAATAACGTACAAGGGAACATTTTTTAGAAAATAAATACATATTGTGCGATTATTTTCATATAATTAAATTAATATTTTATTATAACCGCATTATGTATCTTATTACAAATTTCTATACTAAATGTGAAAAAAACGATAATATTGCTATTGTATATTCGAATACTTGTATTAGTGGCGGGATGGAAGCGCTGTATTGTCAGTTTCCAAACAGC
This sequence comes from Centruroides sculpturatus, assembly GCF_000671375.1. NCBI lineage: Eukaryota > Metazoa > Arthropoda > Arachnida > Scorpiones > Buthidae > Centruroides > Centruroides sculpturatus. The sequence continues at coordinate 2,555 of NW_019385059.1, read as the reverse complement.
CAGATTATAGGGTGAAGATGCTTATTATGAGATAGCAAGGTTTTGGCCAAACTATTAACGGCAACTATTTGGCTCTAGTGTCTTCCGAAGCGTCCTGGCAACAGTGTCAACCTCCAAACATGTGTCAGTGCGCGCTGGTCAGAGGCGCTGTTAAAACGTGGGCGTGCAGATTTTCACAGAAGCACAAAACAAATTTTTTGGCATTAAATGTTCACGAGGTATGTAATAACGTTATTATTACGTTAAATTCTTTTAATTTACATTCATTATATCACTTATATGGTCAATTTCACGTTATTAGTGCGGTACTATTGTTTTCTTTGTCAGTAAAAAAGCAGGTAGCCGTTTTGTAAAATTTGAATGTGTTCTCAATATGAGACACATGGAGGTTCCTAAAATGAGATATCTCATTTCATATGTGTGGTGAAAGTATACGTATTAGTTTAAGTTCATTTTTATATATTTTAGATGGCCCCAATTAAAAGGAAAACTGGGACAACCATGCCATGATACGAGCCCTGGATGCAGTATGGAGCAATCAAATGGGTTATTTAAAGGCATAAAAACAAATCGGTGTTTCTAACGCTGGATAGCCGAGCGATCAAGGTGGCAGCCTACCGCTCTGAGGGACCCGGACAGGTTGAGAAATCCCCCAGGGAATTTTCGGGGGTGGTCCGTTCGGATACATCGGTCCCCGACCCTCACCACTCGGTCGCTCCATTGTGCCGAACCCATTATGGGCCTGCTATAAGAGGCTCTCCTAGTGTCCACAGGGCAGAAATAGCACAAAAAATGGGTACCATAGATCGCTACGTCAAGAAGGATGCCCATGCTGAAGTACTTGTGAAAGTTCGTATGGGGAAACGTCCAGCCTTGAGATCTCTATGCAATCTATATTTGTTAATTTTTGATATTGTTTCAAAAGTGCCATTATGAAAATCGCTGTGATTATATTTTAAGGCTGACATAGATTAAATCTATGTCAGCCTTAAAATATAATTGCTCTAAAAATCTTTAAATAAATCTTTATTTAAAGATCTTTATTAAATAAATCTTTGATTAATAACTAACAATAATTGAGATCTTTATTTTAAAGATTGATGTTAGTCTACATTTAATTAACAAGTGCAAATTAAAAGTGTGATTTTAATTGAGTATGTTTTGTTTTTCCATTTGTTATTTGTACAGTACTATAAACCTGAAGGAACCTAATATGAGATACTATCTCATATTAGCAACCCCTAGTATCTCATAATAGGAGACCAATTACCTAACACGTGATTTCGGGCTTTTTTTAATTTTATCTAATATTGTATTATACTTAAGACTAAATAACAATTATATTTTTAAATATATTAAATTTCCTACTCAAAATTGTAATTTGTGAAGCTTTAAGTGTAATAGTTATTTTTTTATAGTCAAAAATAAAAATGATAATTCATATTCGGCATCTTCGCCCTACTCATTCGCGCATGCGCTTTACAGAGCACCAATCTCACCCGGTTTAGCTGGTGGAAACTACATACGTATAACGCTTTCAATGATTCTATCCAGGACCGGTTCTGGGCTGTTAGCCGCCTGCTTGCCAGATATTTGGCCGCCCTCTCCCGATTATGTGAATCGCGAGTAGATTTATAACAACCCAACCGATAGGAGTTTACTGGTATGTTTTTATGATAGTTTTATATAGTTGACAGGAGTATAAAAAATCCATTAAAATATTTGATATTTTTATTATGTTCTCCCATCTTATATTACGTACGGATTTCAATGTTAAACCAGATTTCGTATGTCCCATCTTTAAGGGGATGTAGAGAAAAACGTGTACAATTCTTGTGCAATGTTAAAAAATTAACTGTTACTTTGGTAGCATCATTTACAACTAAATTTAACGAATGAGAGAGATGCACGAGGTACAGAAATAGCTCTAGAATTTATTTTCCTTAAATTTACGATTTATGTATCCGTTGTCATAAAAATTCGTCTTTCCACTTCTTTCTCAAGACTACAAATATTCGAGTACAAATTAACTTGTTTCGACATATTTCTACATAAGACGTAGTTAAATAATTAAGAGATTAGGGAATTGGGGACATAAATAAAACTCTACTGAAAGAGCCGGAATTTTACTTAAACAAATGCTAACCGAACTAATTTCTAGCCGAGTACAGTGGGGACTGATTTTTTCGTAATATTAGATGTAATAAAGACAGAAATATTTTCAGTTCAATGAGAGTGACTGAAAAGTTTTAAATTTTGAAAATTCCCTTGGACACCTGGTCCTAAAACAAATTAGTTAGGAAACAAATGATGGACAATCTATTAAGTTTAAGATATGTAGATTTTTACAGCTATGGTGAGAAACGTTTAAAATTTACAACCTTGTCGTGTCTTTTGAGGTATACTAGTGATGCGACAAAAGAGGCATTTGACATTAACCGGTATCGGCACCCTCGGGATTTGGCAGCCTGCGTGCATGCACGCACTGCACACCTACCAAGCGTCTGTAATTCCATCCATGAGCCACTGGTAGGGAGAAATTTTAATTAAGTAGA
>NW_019385058.1:392872-447184 GCF_000671375.1 Centruroides sculpturatus | reverse complement strand
TTCTCGCGCGAGCAATTAGAAAATTTTCTTTTATTTCATGTTCGATTTTTCCATAGCATCGTGTTAATTTCTTCTGTCGCCGAATAATAAAAAAATCCATGCGACATTCAAAACAATCGCCGGAAGATAAGAAAATACTACAGAAGAGACGAGCCAGCCAGGATTTACCAGGAGTTTGTTACGAAATGTTTGTATAACAAGAAAGGAGACGTAAAAGACACATTAAAATTTAATATTAGGCTTATAAAATAAAATAGAAAATTTATGCATGAGATAATACATTTAAAACATCACTGCACTTTGGAATACGTAAAAATGCAAGGTATTAAATATTAAGAAATTTATAAAAAATTTACATGAAGAGCTTGTTTGTAATATTCGAGTATATAACTTTATTTTACGGTTGTTTATAGAACTATTTTACAACATACGTTATATAAATTTTTATTTACTTATAAATTGGTTCAGCTAAAACGACTGTAAAAAAATAGAAAAATCGGTAGTAAGGTAAACATAGTTTATAAAAATAAAAATTCTAATTTATTTATTGATATCACTTTTTAGGGATTGAATTGGCTTATAATTTGTTTTTATCTAAAAGATTTATTATAACATATGTATATTTATACAAGAATTTATAGATAGGTAATTGTAATTTTGATGTTTTGATATTTTGAATGTAATTTATTTATATATTTTCGTCATTATCCTCACACTACAACATAAAATAATATATATTAGAATATAAAGACTAACCTATGTTTATTATAAATAAAATGAGATTTCGGTTTTCATTATTTAGCGGAAACAGTCGTCAAAAATTTAAAAAAATATCAGGTGTTTTCTTATAACATATGCTATATATTTGAAACAGCAATTTATAAAATTTATCTTTGTATCTTATAATATTCTCAGAGTTGTTTAGCTGATACATATCGCATTTTAATATAAAAATAATAAAAGAGTGGAAACAATTGACATCACAAAAGCGTAATGTACGATTTTTCGAATGATGGTTTGTATTAAATTTTTTGTAGAAATAACTTTTAGACTTATTCTAGTACAGGGATCACTAAACTTTTATCACAGCGTGCCACATAACTGAAGGAATAACGAACCCGGGCCGCATAATTATTTTGATCAATACATTACACTGAATACACAAAAAATAAAATCAATCGAAATATTTATTTATCAATACACAAACACGATCGCTGCAGCAAGCTCGTAATCTTTTTCTTAGAAACTTCCTTGCGGGTACTTACACAAAAATCGCTCTGATATCCAAAGTCGTTGAATTTTTTATTTCACTGATTTTCCTAAAAATTAGGCCTACTGTCGAATGCAAAAATCATATTGGTCCACTTCTGGCATTTTCACTTGCACTTATTTTAATTTTTTAATATTAATAGTAAGTTCATCTACAATCTATGATCTTTCCATACAAATAATTATATTTTACCTCATTTGTGGCACAGTGCGGCGGCGGTGCTGATGAACTGACCTCACGGGCCGTAGTTTGGTGATCTCTGTTCAAGAAAATAATTCGATTTATATGTAAAGATCAATACGATTATTCATAAATCCAACGAATTATCTTAATCCAGGTGTTACCATATAGTAAGATGTTAGCCTAACTCACGTGTTCTTAACCTTTTATTCCTCGAACCCCTTTCTAGTAAGGTGAAAATCTCGGACCTCTTCTGGGAATAATGTTTTTATTTGACCCAAGACACAATGTTAATTACGCGATCAGCCATAATTACTCTCAGGACGGTTCTACAGTTCGATGTGGAGTTAGACCAGGGGTTCTTAACCAGAAGACTGCGGGCTTCCAAGACTAAAAACCAATTTTAACTTTTCTATATTTTAAATGTTAATTATTGTGTTAAGAAAGATGCCAACATATTACTAATAAATGTGTTTCTACATTACTAGTTTCTTTTGTAATTTTATTTTATGCATTTAATTAACACGTTTTTTTTAGCAAACGGAAATTTAAATAAATCGTTACTGACGCAATGCATTAAAAAATAAATAAGGAATTTATATTGAATCCATTCTAAAACGTATTAGATGGTTTGCATCGAAAAGAAAAAAATGTTATTTATTTATGCAAAACAAATTAATCGTTTAAAATTATTTTATTATCATTTACCGTTAAAAGTATTACAATTCTACTAGTTTATAGTTTTCTACTTCACAAATTAGAAATTTTACAATATTCTATAATTATTGAAGACAGTTCATAGGATTGTTTACATTGTTGTATCATTTTTTATTTTTTGCAATATCGAATAATGCATTGGGAAGTCGGCAAGCTGTTAAAAATAAAAAAAAAAAAGTTATTAAAATGTCTTTATTTTAAAATACTTTGACACAGAGGAATTATATTTACCTTAGGAAATATTTAATATTCTCGCGCGAGCAATTAGAAAATTTTCTTTTATTTTCACCCTTCTGATCACCCATTACAAATCCATCGCTTCCGGGACAAGCCTTAGCTCCTGGACCTCCGTGGAGACTTAATTCGGGGCCTTCTCCATCGTGCGGGCTGCCAATTCTAAAAAAATATTTGTTAGATGATAAAATGACTTTAATTGTTCTTTGTAATACAAAAACTATTTACAAATGAGCGGATTCGTGAGCTATAATTTCATCTCTGTAAAGAGGATCGTCACCGACAGTAACGGCTCCACATTTATCGCAAGAGTCGCAAGCCGCAGCACCTAAAGGCGCTACCCCTAAATAAATTCAATAAAATATTTATAAGAAAAGCGACGTAATTAAGATTTTATAAGTAAAATTAAATACCTGTTATGCCGGTAAAAAGGTTTCCATCCGGATATAGATTACCAAATGTTCGTCTAAAACGCAGTAAAGCATATATATATATATACAGTATTACCGTTATAATTAAAAGTGCTTTAAACAGATTAGAAAAGTAAGAATAAAATTAATTTGTTACCTAGTTATAAGCATAATTATATTAGCTTTTTTATATTTTTCAAAACCTTTGTCATTTTGGTGTTGACAAAAATAATCCATCATATTTCCTATTAATTGATTGACAGATATAATTCCTTTATGCCCAGGCATTTCACTCTGTTTGATGTAGTTAGGTTCATTTTCTTCCTGAAAACAGAAAATAAAAATTAAAAAAATTGCTGTGTAAAAAATATAATAAAAATCGTCAGTAAAAAAAGTAACATAAAGATTGACATACATTTACTTTGCTTTCGTAACAAGACTTTTATTTTATAAGAAACATTTAATGATAACAAATATTACTATATGAAAATTTGTAGCTAAATAATAAAATTATAACATAACTTTATTATAATTTATTACTTTTATGTAATAAAGGATAACCAAATATTAAATTTTGTAGCACTTGATTAAAAAAGATTACAAAGTTTATAAAAAAGACTACATTAAAATAAAAGTGTCGTCATAATTCGTCCTCTTTCATACGTTGTGAAGAATTTAATTACAATTTGTCATCCTGCAGTTTTATTTGATATATTTCTCAGCTTTCTACTTACATTGTATTCTGTAACTCCAATCAAGCGCACCTTTATTCGCAGATTTAACGTATCCATTATATTTTGAACCTAGAATATATCAATATTATGTTTATTAAAACAAGATAAAATTACTAATTCATTGTATTGATTGTAAAAAAAAACATTAAAACTCTACACGAAAATTCACAAGTAGTAATAAATTATAAAATACGAAGATCTTCAGCTTACTCCCATTACTGCCATAGTTAAATAGACTTTGATTTCTTCTGAATTGGGAAAATGACGAGTAAAGTTACTTTCTGTCACGAATATGTAGTCTAAACCTACACATTGATCATCTTGCATCATCATTAGAGAGTCGCTTGAATATATTTCATGAATACTCGGAGGAATGACTAAAATAGATAAAATTTCAATTACAATAAAAAGTATAGCACAATATTCAAAATATAAATATAGATTTATGATGTATTGAATACTTTCATAACGTACAGTACAGTACAGTACCTGCATCATGGATTCGCTTGTCGTCTTCAGAACGTCTTGTAATGCAGTGAGCGTTCCTCCCGTCTTTAATTTCTTCGTTTGACGAACAAGGCTCAATTTTCATTCTGGAATCTATCAACCCTTTCTGAAAATGCATGAAGCAAATTTTTGTATGAATTTTATAATTACTTAAGTAGCTATATTTATTATATTGTGATACTGATATTGGGATGATTTTAATGAAATTGTAATTCTTAAAGTTTAATTTCTTGGTTTTTTTAATCCTGTGACTTTTAAAAAGAATAAATGTATCAGAACTTTTGTTCTACTTTTCATAAAGATATTCGAAGCTACAAAGCAGCTGATAAAAGCCTCTCCGAGAGCGTTTTGTTGAAGGTGTAATGTATTTAGAAAATTCTTGTCTATTTTATGTATAGAACTGCTTTGAAAAAGAGTAAGAAAATAACAATAAAATTAAATCTAAAGAAACTAATTTAAACGTTAATTAATGAATGTTATAATTTCTTAACAAAAACGAAAACAGAACAACAATTATTGTATTAAATTCAACATCAATACCATCGTGAAAGGAAATTAGACGAAAAAAATGACGCAGATATAAATGCGATCTGCAGCATGAATGTACCAAAGAATAAAACCGCATGAAAATAATATTTATTTTTCGATGAAATTCTTAACCGAAATTGCAACTGTAATTATAAAAAATAGTTCCTATAAGAAAACTAATAATTAAAGCATAAGCAAATTTCGTGTTTTTCAGAGAATATTTGTAGTTCATTCGCATGTAATCAAATATTTATGAAATATAAACTGATTTTAGGATTATTTGAATTGAAGAAATCATTCAACATTTTCGTTTCATAGTCTTTATCACACAACTAGGTGTACGGGTAGATACTTGGCTTTCGATACGAATTTTGGGCATACGCTCCTCATATCCTTACGGGAGAGTGTTGACTGTTATTTAGTGCAGCAAGTCACGATATTTTTTAACGCAATTATGTGTACATTTTAGTAAATTGTGTATAATAGCTTGCACCTTTATGCTAATTGTCTATAAGATAGTGCAGACAAATGAGAGCGTATGCACAAAACACTTATCGGCGTCTAAGATAATGTATCAATATAAAAAAAGAGTGATATAAAAAGTCAAATGTCTACCCGTACACCTAGTTGTGTGATAAATACTAGCAAATAACAGAAGGTTCGTAAAAAACAAATTTTACTCATAAAAATAAATTTATATTTAATTAAACACTTACAATTTCCAAAGATCCTTCTTCATTAATATACACAGCTGCATTATTTTCTTTATTTCTAAACAGCTTGCGTTTTAAGTTTTTCACATCCTTCATCGAGATAACAGAATATAACAAATAAAATATACTAAAATAAATTTAAATTTACGAAATTTGTAAAATACTCGCCTACGTAATATAGACCTAAACAAGAAAATACGCACAGTTTTATGAATTTTTCCGTCTCCGTCCATAGCAGTGAAATCATCCGCTATGACATCGCCAGCCGATTCCAATTTCAATGCTATATCATTGCCAAAAGCACGAAGTGTCAGTATTTTCTCTCCAGATCGTAATGTTTCCAGAGATGGATAAGTTATCTCCGTTCGACCTGACACAGGGTTAGAAAATGGAACGTTGAATTCGAGTTATAACGTATATTTCATATATCATTTAATCCATAAATTAGTGAAGATAAAACGTAAACACTTACCACCAGGAATGGCCAAAACGGGGCAACAAAAGAGAACAGCTATCACGTAACGAAACATGGTTGATTCTCATCAACACTCCAGTCCTTTTATAGGAAGTTTACACGTGTGCTCCCAGTTGTCCTGATTTTGCAACGTGTGTTACAAGGCCGATGACGTCATTTCTAGTCTGGAATGTTTTTTAGTGATTAGAACGCTGGTAATTTTTCGGATTTTATTTATTACCATCTAAAAGCATAGGAAATATTTTCGAAATTACGTTTTTTTTGCTTGTTTCTTAGTTTACCTAAAAATTAAGAAACCAGCAATGATTGAATTTCACATCATTACACGGTTGGTGGAAGAAAACGTGTTACAATATTCCAATTTCTCGTGTTAGTGTATTACAGCCAGTCTCACGTAAGAGTCGCACGAGGCACTCTATAAAGCTTGAAGTTTTCCCTGTAATTGTTAGAAGAAAGTGTCGGTATCTGCAGGAATAATGAGCTTTGCTATTGAAATACCTTTGCCAAAACAGTAGAAATTTTTATTATGAGGTGGTTTGAAAAGTCGAATTTACCAAGGTAATGTTTAATTATTTGCTGGGCTGAAGGACAGGTTAAAACACGAGTCAGTCTGCCATTTTTCAAAACATGCTTCGAGTAACTGTGGACCATGCCGTGTTATGTTTCCAGCATCTTTCTTACTAAAGGTTGAAATATTGAATATACGAAGCATTAGTATGTAAAATTTATTGGAAACGTAATACATTAAATCACTAAAACGTAAAATAAAGATTACACTTATTTTTTTACGAAGTATTTTCGTTTTTTAGCGCACCAACGTCATCTGTTGGCATGGAAATTAACTAACTTTTTATTTGCAAATTTCCAGTCCCATATTATTCCATGTACTGTACAGTACAAATTTATAAATGAAATATTGGAAATTGCGAACGCTTCTGCGAATACTGACCGACTGCGAGAATTATCGAAGACTAAGATTAAGAAAGGGAATTCTCATTGCTGGAGCGATTCCATCCTACGTCCGAGTGATCGTTAAGTGAGAAGTGGCTGTATGTAAATGACCTAAACACAACGTCATTTGTTGTCGCCCAGTAAACTGCTCTAGCGACCGCGGGAATTTCAAGTTCTCTCCCGTAATTTTATTCGGATTCAAAGGGAATTCTATACCATTAATTGCCGGAAATTTCATGGTGTATCTATAATATAATAAAAAATGGTCGGTGAAAAGTTGGAGGAATGTAAACAGAAGATAATATGAACATATTGTGGACTACCACATCGTTGAAAAATCCACAAATTAGGAATTAGAATTAATGATTATAGAAAATTTGCAGAACAGCGAAGAAAAAAAAACTATGAATAGAATAAACACTAAAACAGCAATGACGGCTTACAGACTTATAAAAATATACAGCAATTATTGATATTTTCTGTAAGATGTGGGAATCAGACCCTGTTTCTAAACGCAATCTCAAATTTAAGCCAGCTTTGGAATCAGCTTGGGTCTCATATGCTGAAATCTTTAAACGACACAAATAAAACCGATTGTCAAGCAACATTAACTGGTTTTTAAATCCTTGTAACTCTTCCACAATTATCTCAAAATGTAAGACTAACGTTTTTAATATGATTATACGTATGAATACAATAAACAATAGTTGATATTATTTGCGTGTTGAATCATCTGCAAAAGTTTAAATATTATCGAGACAGCAACTACATTTGCTCGAAGAAACTAACTCAATTTTCTCACCATTTCATATTTGTAAGATTTATTAATATTAAAAATTTAGAACAACTATCAGCACATTTTCTGTTTATAATAACAATAAATAATAAAATATTCAGACAATAAACATCATTTCAGTCATTTCGCTAGCATTAAAAATTCTGAATGGCTCCATTAAAAAAGAGCATATGGAAAGACTTTTATTAATTATTTCGAAATTAACTATTCGCATTGCGATAACAATCCTTTTATATTTTTAAATTGTATATTTACTAACGACAAATTCAAAAGTAATATAATTTCAAAAGCTTTAGTCGCACATTAAAAAGTAAGAATACTTTTAAAATGTTGTTCGTATAATCATTAAAAATAATTACTGTCTATATTGTCTATATTGGGTACAAATATATCTATATAAAAATATATTTTATAAAATTAACGAGGTCGTAACTTAATATATTCTATGTGGAAATTATTATAACTTAGAAAAGGCTAAATGTTTCTCGAATTTTATTGCCTACAATGACCGTATAATTTATTATCTACAAAGACGACATCACATATAAAAAGCCCTGAAGTGTTGATGCGATCAATCATGTTTCGTTACATGATAGTTGTTCTATTTTGCTCTCCTGTTTTGGCTATTCCTGCCGGTAAGTGTTTACTTCCTATCTTCATTAATTTATAAACTAAATTATATAGAAAATATACCTTATAAAACTAATTGAATTTTCCATTGTTTGACACGTGTCAGGTCGAACGGAGGTAGCTTATCCATCTCTGGCAACATTAAGATCTGGACAGAAAATACTGACACTTCGTGCCTTTGGCAACGATATAGAATTGAAACTGGAACCGGCTGGCGATGTTATAGCCGATGATTTCACTGTTGTGGACGGAGACGGAAAAATTCATAAAACTGTGCGTATTTCTTGTTTACATTTTACAGGCGAATATTTTGTAAATTTAGTAATAGAAATTAATTTATGTGTATTTTAATCATAACGTAAACATTGGTGTATTTTGTTCTATATGAAGGATGTGAAAAACTTAAAAAGGAAGCTGTTTAGAAATCATGAAAAGGATGCTGCACTGTACATCAATGAGGAAGGTGCTTTGGAAATTGTACGTGTTTAAAAATAAGTTTATTGTTGAAAATAATATAATTTTGAACGATTTGTCGATTTAAAGTATTTTAAAACAATTAATACTTAGTAAAATTAGTAAAATTTAAAAACATAGTAAAATTATTTTAAATTTAATAAGTTATAAATTACATGCAGATTTACTTGATAGTCAAAAAATATATATTATTCTTTCTTTAATCAAAATTGAAATTCATATTAAATATCTTGCAGGAGAATTAATAGTATTTTGATTAATTTTAACTGATTAACAAAATCAATATTCATCTATATAATGTTGCAGATCATAGAACATCTACATTATTCTGTTCGTGACATTCTTTGATGGAGGCTCGAACGAATCATTTATTTAATAATTTAAAAAGGAAATAAAGTTAAAAATGAAGTCAAAATACAAGAAATAAATGCAATTAATTCAACGAATTTACCTGTCATATATTGGCTACGCGTTTATTTACAATATTTAAGATTGTTTATTGGCTTTTGTTAAGAAATTATTCGTTAATTATTGTGTAAATTTATTTCTTTAAATTTTCTTTTTTTAATGAAAGCCTCAGACAATATTTTCTAAAACGAATGAATATTTTTGTTAAATTTTTTGCAATTTTTCAGAAAGGAATGTTAACTTCCAAATTGAGAATCGAGCCTTATGAATCGCAAGATACAGTCAGAGATGGAATCAAAGCTCATCGTATTACAGAAACTTTAGTAGAAACAAAGCGTTTTAATGATGCAGGTATGTAAATAAAAATATAAATACGCCTTATATCTTTTTAAAGAGGGTGTATTATTTCGTGTAAACATCTGAATTTATTTATTTTCAGTATTTAATTCCAATTTGAATTTATTTTCTGATTACGAGACGAGGGAATTTAATGAGGATCAATGTGTGGAAATAGAATATTTAATTGTTACGGACAGTACAGTTACGAATCGGTATGAAAATTTAGAAAAACTCGAAGCCTATCTAGCCTCTATGTTTGTTAAAGTAAGCTTCAAAATAATCCCAAGTTCTACAAAATATAAAGAATTAATAACGACTTGAGTTTAATACTTTTATTTAATAATATTCAAGGTCCAAAATATGATAGATACACTGAACCTGAATATGAAAGTTCGGTTAATTGGAGTTAAAGCATACACGGTAAGTATTATTGAATACAATACAAGGTAGAAGTATTTCTTTCTATTACCTCGAATACATACCTCGTGTTTAGTACGCGGTATATATTCGATTTAATTTTCTAAGAATATTTAAAGCGGATTCATACTTGTATGAATCAGAAAGAAACAATTATGCTTGTTCTATTTTTTGTAATTTTCATAAATTATTACACTGGAACGCAAGAAAAGAAAAATGTTGTGTTAATGTTAACTTATTCGTCTATCATATATTTACATATATGCATTCATTTGATTTCGTGTTTCCTGTAGGATGAAAATGAACCTGCTTTTGTGAAAGAGAGTTTATTTCCAGGAAAAGATATCTTTCATGTAAATCATATTTTAGGAAACTTTTCAAGTTATTATTGTAAACGTCAAGACGATGAACTTGTAAAACGAGCCGATATAATTATGCTTAGTACGAGGTATGTATTCGATTTAATATTCTGAAAATAATTAATACCATTCATAAATTCTGAGAATCTAAACCAAGAATTATGCTTTTTGTTTTTTCTTTAATTTTCACAAATTATTACCCTCGAACTAAAGAAAAGAAAAATGCGCTGATATTAACTTACTCTTTGCAAAATGTGTCACTCAAGTTTGTAACATGCACAATCTGCCGTTTGTTTATTTTAAGAAGATTATTTTTTCAGTAAAGCTCTTTCTGCGATTTCTTCGACTTTGTCCCTATTGTATCTTTTTCCACGATCAGGAAATGGATTCCTTAAACCCACACTTTTCATCATGGCTCTTTCCCAAAAGACTGAGTTCCGCGTATCTCCACCTCTTGGCAAATAGACACCATTATCTGAATCGAGAATCTATATTTCTAACTATATTTATTGACATCAACGATTTACAACGTTATACAGAACACCTTATCCCGATTAACGATGAAATCAGGACTCCATCACGTGATGGAGTGGCTCGTTGTTTCTGTTGCATAGACGCTAAAGGCAAAGATTCCGACGTTCCAATTCGCTCTTACTTTTAAATGGTTATACTCGTAGAGTTGTATGTCTGTCTGCATTTTATTTAAGAAATTACCACCATTCTTAGCCACATTTTGAAATGATCATGAACATATATTTCACCCTAAAATGCTTCAAAAACAAAAATATGTACTGTACTTCAAATAATTTAGAAAACATACTTAAATGACTTATTGTTCAAGATAAACTGTTAATATTTAATAATGTCAATAAACATTTTTATTATATTGTTAAATATGAGAGGAAAAAATTGTATATGATGCATTTAAAAGTAGAACTTTCTTATACATTACTTCCATATCTGTCGCGAGTAATGAGCAAAATTTTGCGAACTACACCCTTTTTTATTTCTCTTTTTTTAAGTGTAAATCGGTCTTTAAATTTACTTTTGATTTATTTTAGAAGAGCACTTGGTACAACAAATAAAGACGGCAGTATCTTTGATGGTATATTAGGTAGGCGATTTATTATAAAATATTCACAAAAATGAGGATATTTTATTCATGGCATTAATTCATTATGTAAATTAATCTTTGCAGGAGTAGCACATTTAGGAGGATCCTTGTAGCAAATATGGAATAACTGTAGACTTAAAGGATTTTTTAGATACAGCTGATACAGTGGCTCACGAATCAGCTCATCTGTAAATTACTTTCTTAATACGAATACATTTAATAATACTTGTTTCACATAAAATTCACTTTCATAGAATAGGAAGTCCTCATGACGGAGAGGGAATTAAATTAAGCCTGCCTGGCCGTTCTACAGCTGAGAAATGTCCTGGATCTGATGGATTTATTATGGGAGACGATTCCGGAAACAACCAAAGAAAGTTTTCTACTTGTTCACTCGAAAATATTAAATTTTTCTTAAAGTAAATATAACTTTTATTATTTGGATAAAGTTATAAAAATACATTTACCATAAATTAATGATGATAATTTTTTAATTTTTTATTATTGCAGATTGTAAGAAAACTTTCTAATGATTTGAATTACAAGCAAACGGTTACAGAATGTGAAAATCTAAAGAAAGATTATCAATTTTGCTTTTCATCTACGACTTTAAACTCGATATTTTTTGATTGTAAAGATACAGAAATTCTTTTCTATTCAAAATGTAATAAAACTATGCGGTATTAATGGGATTTTAATTATAAATTTGTTTATTTTATAAATATGCATAACTGCGAAAAATCGAAAGTGGCTGGTTTATTATATCTGACCAATAAGAGTCATTGTCTGCTTTTATTGTTTTGGACATTTTGTAAACAATTATAAAATATAAAATTAAAAATTAATAATTTTTATTATTTCGTTTTAAAAAATTGTAATTCTCTAAACAGATTGAAATGTTTAAACAAAGCGATTTTGAGAAACGCTTTAAATATAGTATAAGACCTCTATTTTGGTATATAGCACTAAGGCCGCTTTCGATACCAGAGAAAGTGTAGGCAAAGCTTCAGGGAGCAACATTTAATCCAATATATATATAAAGAAAATAAATAAAGCGATTCCTTCAGTTTGCTTTTTGAGCTGCAATTTAAAAATTGTAGATTTATAAATTCCCACTGTCGTTTGTCCGTTTGTCTGTCTGTCTATCCTTAATCTCTATAACGAAGTTAGATGATTTCCGATACAGACATGCAAACCATAGATGTAAGAGGCCACGATTAACTGTATACGAACGTCCGCTGTAAACCGAAAGAAACTTTACTTAAATTCAAATATTTCACCTAAAAAGTGTTAGAAAGATGATCGGCACGACTCTATTGTTAAAGGAAAAGTATGATGTACAGAAGCAAGACATTACTAATTTGAGGTGGAGATCATATATTTTAAGTTAAATAAATTAAAAACATAATTAAAAATTGCAGTCCGGCATTATGACATGTCACAATAAATAATTGCTCGTAAATATCTTGTATATCCATCCTTCTACAAAACAAATAGAACATACCTCTTTTCACTGTCTAAAGTTTAATGCATCATACTATACATTATCATGTGCTTTCAATTTATAAAGTATTCAATCAAGCCGCTTATTCATTTAAATATAAAAAAGAGTCTACAACTTTAGTTTTGATCATGGGTTGTAGGCTGTTTGTTTGACACATTCGAGTCTCCGTTGTCTCCGGATCCAGGTTCGATCGAATACATTTCAACATTGTGATTCCGCCACGGGACTGTGTAATTATTAGTTTTGCGAACCATTCCTGAATCAATTGCATCATTGTATTGTTCTTTACAAATTCAATTTGTCTGTCGTGAAAGAAGACAGAATATTGATATGAACTTAATAACTTATACGAAAAATTATAAGATATATTCGCGAATTAATTAACTTTAAATGATGTGAGAATCATATTATGAATAGAATAAATCAGTCACAGAACAACAAAATTGTGTAAAACTTAAAACAAAACATGTTTTAAACAGTATTGTATGGTATTAAAAAATTTCTATAACTGTTTGTTTATCTTTATCTCCCGCTATCGGCTTCGGAATTATTGAAAACACTCTCGTAATTTTTGCGTTAAAGCATAATATATTCGTGAAATGTACTGTTCTTCTTGCAGTTGTTCCGGAGAGTCTAACTGGCAGCATTTTCAAGATACAGTTGTATAGTAAAAAAATTAATGAAAACAATCAGCAATGAGTTGCAGAATTTTCCTGGCAACATTTAAAATTTTGATGGCACGATCTGTTAATATATTTTTTTAAAATATTTTTTTATAATTTAACTATTGTAAAATGGCAGAAAGTTTAATTTTGAAGTTGGGGGATGAGTTTTATAAAAAAAATTGTAAATGCTAGCAACGAGTAAAATCGTCATTAAGTCCGGCCCTAGTACACGGCTCCCAATATCTCTCCACTTCCTCGACCTTTAATCAACAAAATTTAATAACATCAATCCCTCTAATACATAATTTTCCCTGCAAAATTTCAAAAATTTTTTTATAGAAAGCTTAATAAGCTCTTTATCAAAAATTGTGCCGCATAAACACGTACACACTAACATCCATATATACAAAAATTCCCCTGAATTTTCTTACATTTTTCGATGTTTCCTAAGGTGTATCCTAATGATTTAGGTCCTAAAGTGTAAAAATCATGGGGGGTCATGTTTTTGTCCGATCGTCATACTTTCCCAGTTATGTACAGTATCACAACTGGAAAAGTAAAAATATTTTGAATTATTTCAAAATATCTTATTAAATTTTTAAAAATATTTAACAAACAAAATAATTATGAAGGTGTTAAATTTTATTTTACTACATAAGTTCTATAAATTGGTAAATAGACATTACAAGTAAGTAATGTTCGAAACTCAATGGGAAAATTTTTTAGTTTATTTAATATGTTTTGCACTTTTACAAACTAGGCTTACTTTAACGTAGAAAAACATTTAAAAAAATTAAGATTTTATATGAAGAAACTCCAAATAACTTTAATGAGATTTTATATTACTTTATACAACTGAAAATGTAATTAAAAAATAATAAATATGTAGATTTTTCATAATAATTAACATTCTAAAATTTGAGACAGATGGAAAGTAACAATTGGTATTGGATGAGAAATGAAATAATTATACTAATCTAGATATTTCATTTGATTTCAGTCTCTATAAATAAAATGAAACTATTGCTATTGCTATAACTAACCATGATCTTTTATCTTGCAAGTATTTTCCTATTTGCAGTCGTTTCGGCCATTCCAAGCGGTAAGATTATTATTATTATTACTATTACTATCCATATTTTAACTGTAATATTCAATTTTGATAATATAAAAATATAATTTAAATGGTATTTTACATAAATTATCTTAAACTTCTGATATTAATATACAGGTCGAGTCGACGTGGTGTTTCCGTCGGTGGAAACATCGCGATCTGGAGTGAAGATAATCAAATTCCGAGCTTTAAACGAGGAAATTGAACTGAAATTAGAACCCGCTGGCGAAATATTGGCGGAAAACTTCACACTTCTTGACGGAAAGAATCAAATACGTCACTCGGTAAGACATTTAGAATACAATGAATAGACATTCATTCATTATTATCTAAATCATGATGCGCGTTAACTCAATTTATCTAAGTGTATTTACTGTATTATAATTAAGATAATTTAGTATTTCACTATAAAATATTTAAATGTTTTAAGATCGATGTAGAAAAGTTGAAAAGTAAACTGTACAGAGACAGTTCTAATGGAGCAGCTCTAAAGATCGACGACGATGGACCTGCCACCATTGTAATTATTTCAGTAATTAGTAATTGTGTCTATCATTATAGAGATTATTATATTGATATTATTTATATATACTTTTAGGAAGGAATTGTAAATTCGAAATTGAGAATCGCACCGCACGAGTCCGGAAGATCAGCTGAAGACGGAAGAATAGCGCATCAGATTGTGGAAGTTATAAGTGACGACGAATCTTTTGGATATGACTCAGGTATAGCCAATAAGAAATACTTTTCCATTATTAATTAATCGTTCAAAGCCTTTTTTTTTGAAATTTGAAAATGTATTGAATTTGTTTTCAGTCATGCGTATAAATGTGAACGATCAAATAGAAAATGTAGCGAGAGTGGCCAGAGACGATCAGTGCATAGTTGTAGAATATTTGGCCGTAACAGAAAGTAATTTTACAAAACGATTCCGAAGTGACAAATATCTAACACAATATATAAGTATATTGTATCTTGGGGTATGATATACATTACTGCACGTTTTTAAATTTAACATAACTGAGTTAAATCATAAATATTTTAACTTTCAATTATAACTTATAATTGTTTTTTTTTCCCTGAGATTTTGCTATTTAAAAATTAGGTGCAAAACATATTCGATACGCTTAAAATGGGAATAAAAATTCGTGTACTCGGAATTTCATCATTTACGGTAATTTAGAAATAGCGAATAATTTATCCAGTAATTAAGACTTAGTTATTTACCTTCGTTTTTAATTACAGAAGGAAACAGAACCGTCTTTCATAGAACAAAGTGCAATTCGGGGAGCTGAAGAATATCTCAATCCGTTTAATTTACTTAATAATATGTTAAATTACTACTGCACACATTATACTGGTTTGGCTAAAGATGCTGATATCATTATGCTCTCTGTTAGGCAAGTATTAGATTATCGATAGCCTATATATAGATTAGACAACAAAATATACTCTACGAAGACCTTTTGGAAGGAAAAATTAAATAAACAGCTTGTTCAATTAATGCGTACGATTTTGGTAATTTAAAATGACCAATTTCAGGCAATCGAAAATCAAAATAAACTAAATAGAACAAATACAATGACGAAATAAAAAACTAAATTTAATTATTAAAGAAACCAAAAACTATATTAGTAATTTACAGACGTTTACATGTAAATTAAACTTTATGTTTTACAGTTTCACTGCTTATTTCAGGCATTGGAAATGGAAAAAAGAATGTCTTTAGCTTGGTAATACAACAACACAAATACAACATACGCATAGATTTATGTACAGTATTACCTTAGCTAGATTCGTCGTGAAAATAATATACAAATCTTCTTGAAAGGAGTCAGGCATTTAAAAGGATCTTACCGACCGAAGATTTGTCTGATCGACAGTCTACAAAAAATCTATAAGTACACTTTGAAAGGCCTATGTATCAACGAGCACTTTTTTTCCATTTCTATTACCCAGAAATAAATTTTATACTTTACAGTTTAATGCCTAATTTATATGTTTACGAATTTAAATTAATTTTATAATTAGATTTTATTTCTTCATTGTACAGTATATGTTCTATTCAGTTTTATTCGATTTTCTGTAGACTAAAGATGGTCATCGAAAATGTCCAAAGACCTTCGCATTTAATAAATAAATTTTTAATTTATTTTTGATGCTAAAAGGTTTTTATGGCGTTTATTTTTTCTACTTATATGGCATTTTAGTATAATTTAATATAACACATATTAGACTTGGAGTAATTATATATATATATTGTTCAGTCGTAGATTGGCCAAGATAATAGACGATAATACTCTTTCCTTAAGTATTGAGGGTAATTATTATCCTGTTTATATCTATTTTATCATTTAATTCATGGCATGTATTTTTAAGTAAATTTGGTTTGTAGGCATTACATATCTCGCCGGGGTTTGTGACTGTAACAAAGTTGGCATTACCTTTGACAACTCGGATTATTTTGAAAGAGTTATTTTAGTAGCTCATGAATCAGCTCATTTGTAAGTGATTTAAAACATTAAATTAGATGTGGAGAACGTTCTAAATCTGAAACAAAATTTTTAATAATTATTCAGACTTGGAAGCCCTCACGACGGCGACGGACCTAATAAGGGACCTGCTGGAAATCCAGGAGCATTAGATTGTCCAAAAACTGACGGTTATATAATGGGAGATCGAAGTGATGATGATAAAAAATATAAATTTTCCGAATGTTCTAAGAGATGCATTGAATACTTGCTATCGTAAGCATAATTTTAATTATCTATATTTGTATATTTCAGAAATAAATATAGATACATTAATGACTAATTTCTTCTAAAAGGCTGCCCCGGGCTTCTTGTGTATTTGAAGACTGCAAAACTTAGTAATTGGTAAATATAACTAAATACACCAATGGAAACCTTGTAAATCCCAGTAAACAATTTAATGCAAACTCGAAAAATTTGGCGCTGTTTTTATGAAAAGACAGGCAATACCAGCATAAATTAGTTAATATTGTATTTGAGGTATATAATTATTTCTTATATTTGTATCGGTTTTAATTATATTCGTGTCAATAGGCAACCTAATTTTTATTTATTCAATTTTATATTTTATATATTAATATATTACCTCAAAAATTTCAAAATTTCGAAATTAGTTCTATGCATTCCAATTTAGAATGTTGTTGACATGAAGCAAATCTTACATTAAATTATTTACTGGGATTAACAAGGTTTTGATTGGTGTATTTAGTTATAGTTATCGATCCAGTTGACATGAAGAAGTTGATTGGTAAATGATAGTGTATTTCAAACCCAAAAAATTATTATTGTAAATTAATAAAGCGTCAATTGTATTTGAAACATATAATCTTTTATTTAAAAATAACTTAAAACGAATAAAATAATTAACAATGCAGTCAAATTTGTTGTGTGCTTTGTTTTTTTTACCGATAAAAAGTAAAGTACAGTATTTAATGAAATGACAATTGTATGCATTAAGACTGTATTTCTGACTATATAAATTATATTAAGAATAAATAGAGTGCGTATAGAGTTTATATTTGAACATAAGTCAATTTAATATATATATAACGTTTTGAATAATGATATCAATATAATCTAATCTATTCTTTAGACTAGTGTTTCGATAGTTCGCCTAATCTTTATTATTCCGTTTTTGGGCTGCAATTTTTTCAAATTGCAGCCCAAAAAACTATAAATTCCCACTGTCGTCCGTCTGTCTTTCCTTAATCTCGAGAAGGTAGTTTGGAAGATGAAATCCGAGACCAAATGTGTAAACCGAAAGGACAGGAAACCTAGAATAATTGTACATAAACATCCGATGCAAACCGGAAGTCACCTTATTTCAATTCAAAACTTTTTTCTGAAAGGAGCTAAGTAGGTGATTGGCACGATTCTGTAGCTAACGGAAAAGTGTGATGTACAGGGGCAAAACACTACAGTACTAATTTGAGGCGGAGTGCATATGTTTTAGATGAAATTAATTAAAAATATGATTAAAAATTGCAGCCCGGCATTGTGACGACGTCAAAATAAAGAATTGCTCGTTTCAATCTGCATAATTACAATCTCGTTATTCTGCCGCATAAGGGATCGTAAAACAGTTGGGTTAATGAGACTGTTAGATTTAAGTATGGTGAATTCAATAGATAATCCAAGTTGGTAGTGTGGGACGCCGGAGGTATGAAGAGGTCGTACCTCTTTTTGTCGGCACCAGTTTGGTGAAAACTGCCCAATCGTCAGTGGATGGCTTGGTTACGTTTACTATCCCGAAGGGTCGGGATTCTTTTTGTCAGGTCGAGTGGAGGAGGAGAGAGGGGTCGTCGGAAAGGCGTCGGCAATAAACGAGCAAAGGAAACTATTTAACAAGAAAATCAAAAATTTATTGAATAACAAAAAGGACGTTTACAATTACAAAAATCAACATAACTTCGAGTTCTCCTAACTTCCGAGTACAAGTTTAAGGGGCCGAGAAGGAGTTTACACGCTTGATATCATACGTCTTACTAATTCCCACGAAGATTCGTATCAATCTTCGTGTTGATGGGGCACAGTGTTATAGAAATCGCGACTGAGATTCGTAGACCGCACAGAGTAAAGATAGCTCGACGATATCACTCCTTAGTATAGTCCGACTTGTGAGAGACTCCTCTGAGGGGGGGCGATGCGGGCTTTTATTAATTTAGCCTGGGAAAAATGTCATGTGATGGACGGGTTATTAGAGCTAGAGGTTATTTTAGCAGGTGTGGAGGTCGAAAGGTGTTCCCGGGACCATAATAAAGTAAAGAAATCGGACGTTAATTGTAAACTTTAAGTCTTGCAATATGAGAATGACATTGTTAGATGGTTGAATGTTTACATTAAAGAGGAAAGTTATAACTTTCTATCGTTGTTGATGAGATATTTGATTTTTTTTCTAACGATGTTATTTTAACGGTAAGGTGATAGTTTTATGTAAAATATGTCGAAAGTTTAGGTGGAAAGTGAAAAATCGGTTTGCACACAGGTCGGATTTCACAGTAGATTTCCATCAAAGTTCATGGGTAAATAAAGCTACCGCAGAAAATTTCGTGGAGAACACAAGAGTTTTAGTAGAATAATCTGGAAGCTGTTTTTTTATTTTATACAGTATTTTGTTGGACACGGTAGTTTTTATTTATCAGCCTGAGATGACGAGCCTAACAGTCTTTACTGATGTCTCAGGCCCCACTAAGAATGCGTCTCTACGATATGGCGATTATATGCCGGTAATATTTCAGAATAGACTAGCTACATAGCTGGATATGTCAAACTTGAATTTTTTAAAGAGGCTGCCTTGCAGGCACTAAAAAAACTTTTTTTTAAAAACAAGCAGTTCAGCCGGTCCCACGATTAGTTCACCCTAATCGTAGGCTGATACTTCAATCTCTCAGCCATCCGGCTGTCTTTGGCTTTCTAACATCGAGAAATTGGAAGTAGCTGACAAAATGATACATTAAATCTTAATAGTTTATAGACTAATAACAAACATGAATAAATCAAATAATATGAAATGAAAAACCATGAGATTTTTTTAAAACTCAAAAAACTAGTAATAGTAGGCAAGATGCCGTGTAAAACAGATTTCAGTAAATGAAATGAATTTAATATGGAAACTTAAAACTGATGGACTGTCTGTACGTAAAACTGCACCAAAAGTTGGCTATCGATTTATAACCAGATACAGAAAAACATGAAATTTCTGATAAAATGTTCGAAGTGCCAGAGTGGAAGATTTTCAAAAGCAAAATTGATTTAAAATGTTCTACATTCATTTATCTGATTAAGGATACTTATAGAAATCGAAGAAGTGAGCAATATCACAAAACTTCTAGAAGTAGATTTTAAGACAGTAAAATAATAATGCCATCTTATATTCAAATAAACAACGAAACAATAAAATGGAAACGCATTTAATTCAGTAAATAAGACCATTTAAAATATACTGCAAAGGAAATTTTATTTAATTAATTTATATTTAGAATAATTAAATAAATTCTCTTTACAATACGTGACCAGCTGTGATAGAAATAACTATCACAGCAATTTCTAGTTTTTGACATTTAATTTTTATTTATCAATAAAAATTAAAATGTTACTGTACAAGAAAAATAAAAATATAGTTTCAAACTTAAAACAATTATAAATAAAATAAACTCATAAAATATGAAAAATTGTGAAAAGAGAAATTTAATTACGAGTATTGCTAATTACAAACGTATAAAGCAAGTCAGTGATAAACTGGATATGAACTGCACTATCTTATCAATTTTTCAAACGATTTTAAAAATAATAAGAACTAAATAATATGAAAATTATTTAAATATTCTGTTAATAAAACTGAATAAAACTGATGAGAACACACTAAGAAGGGATTTTTCGAAATTCCCCCCGAGGGGGAGAGAGAAAGAATTAAGGCTTATCCTAAAGAACTCAGCTTCTACTGTACTATTTTAGATGCAATTTTTTATTTTTAACTGTATTTTAGTAGGGTACAACATTTTTGATTTTTATAAAAGGAGATGGTAACTGCCTCTTTTCGAACATAGCGTACGTTGAATATGGTACTGTTTCGGATCAAATAAGAGTAACGAATAGGCTTGTTTCGTATGTGGCTGATAAGTGACAGGAATTTAGAGCATTTACAGCAACATCTAACGGTAATCCTCACAAATCTGTGAAAAAGTATAAAAATGAGATGGGACGATTGAACACTTATGTGTCCACTGTCGAATTACATGCAGCGTCAAAATTATTTGTGTGTAAATTTGAAATTTATATAGGACATAAATTAAATAACTCTTTTGGAAAGGAAACTTCAAAGGTGGTGAGACTAAGGTTTAATGGAAATAGATATACTGTAATGATCATTTTGATGTATTAATACCTGAACAGGAAGTGATTTATCGAGAGATGAAGCTAATGACAAACAAGCCATTTGAAATAATTTCATAAATATTTGAAGAAATTTCAGCCCAATCGTTAGAATATGATAGAGACTATGTAACTACTAAAATGTTCTGCCAATCAAAATTAAGAAATGTTTGAAATTTCATTACAAGTTTAAATAATATCCGAGACTTGCGAAAATTCTTAATTCATTCAACGTGTTTTACACTTTCAAAGCACTAACTTCTTATAAACTATTGTAAATTACAAGAAAATAAAAATTATATGATTCTATATGAAGAATGCGTAAATAGTTTTTATGAGTTTGGAATTAGTTTGTACAAATAAAAGATATTTTAAAATAATAATAATAATACATTAATGACTTTCTAACAATAAATAGCTTTCTAAAATTTGATACAGGTGGAAACTAACAATTGGAGTAGGATGAGTAATGAATTAATTACAATAATATACATTTTTCACGTCATTCTATTCACTATAAATAGGAAAGAAGAATTGCTATTGCCATCACCAACCATGATCTTCTATCTTATAAGTAGTTTCTTTCTTGCAGTCGTTTCGGCCATTCCAAGTGGTAAGATTATTATTATTAATATTTTAACTGTGAGAATATAATTATTTAAAATAAAAATGTAACAGAATAAAGTTTTGAATAGATTTTCATATATTTCCGATACAGGACGAGTAGACGTGGTGTTTCCGTCTGTGGAAACATCGAGATCTGGAGTGAAAACGGTCAAATTCCGAGCACTGAATGAAGACATAGAACTGAAACTGGAACCTGCCGGCGACATATTGGCGAAAAATTTCGCCCTTCTTGACGAAAACAATCAAATACGCCACTTGGTAAGATAGACATTTTAAATTACACATTTATACGGTCTTCCACTCGAAAAATCGCAGAAATTATTCCCTTGATGTGAGCAGAATCATAGTCATAATAACATTTGATAAAAGGTCCAATTAATGTAATTAAGGCGGAAGAAGAAGCCTAAAAAGAAAAGACCCGCTAAAAATGCTATTTCTGTATTAATTTAAAATTATATTTTTCAATAAAAATAATAACTTTACTGAAACTTATAAAATACTAAATGTTTTAAGGTCGACGTAGAAGACTTGAAAAGAAGAATCTACAGAGACAGCGCTAATGGAGCAGCTCTTCTAATTGACGAAGAAGGACCTGTCACTATTGTAATTATTACGACGAGTAATTTTTTGTGTATATCATACGTAAAAATTTCATTTATATTATCTGTTCATACTTTTAGCAAGGAATTGTTAATTCAAAATTGAGAATTGCACCGCATGAGTCCGGAAGAATGGTTAAAGATGGGAAAATACCACATCAGATTGTGGAAGTTATAAGTGACGAAAAGTCTTTTTTCAAAGACGGAAGTATACATTTTAAACTCTTTTTCATTGTTAATTAATAGTTCTCAGCTTAGGTTTTGACATTTAATAAAATTTTGAAATTTTCCAGTTATGCCTATGGATTTTAACGAAGAAATGGATAAGGTTGCCAGAATGTCCAGAGACGATAAGTGCATTGTTGTGGAATATCTAGTAGTCACAGAAAGTACTTTTACGAAACGATTCAACACTAAAAAAGCTCTGACGGAATACATAACTCTTATGTATACTGGGGTAAGATATAGACATACGTTTTTAAGTTTAATATAACTATTAGATTATAATAATTTAATTTTGGATTATAATTTATAATTTTTTTTTGTCTTTTTGCTATTCATAATTTAGGTACAAAACCTATTTGATACGTTTGAGATGGGAATTCAAGTTCGTTTGCTCGGAATTACATCATTTACGGTAATTTAGGAAAATGCATAATCTATCCAGTTAGGTTTAATTAGATTTATTTATCTTTATTCATTATTACAGAAAAAATCGGAACCACCATACATCGAACAAGGTGCAATTCCGGGACACGAAGAACATCTTAATCCTGATGTATTACTTGACCATATGGGAAAATATTACTGTAAACATGCTACAGGTTTGGCTAAAGATGCTGACATTATCATGCTCATTGTTGCGTAAGTATTTTCTATCGGTATATTATATAGATTAGACGTCGACTAATATATAAGTATATGATTTAGACGAAAATTGGGAGAGCTACAAGATGATGGTACAGTTGATTTTAATACTGCAGGTAAACATATTCCTATTCACTTCTACCTTATATCGTAGTTTTCTTTACCTAATTTTAAGTCAATTTGTTTTGCAGGTATTGCATATCAAGGCAAGGTTTGTAGCAAATGTTTGAAAGTTGGCCTCGCTCTAGACGATTCACGGTACAACGAAAGAGTTGATACAGTAGCTCATGAATCAGCTCATTTGTAAGTGATTTAAAATATTACATTAAATGCTAAGATATTATGAATTGAAATAGAATAATTAAAAATCTTTTTAGACTTGGAAGTCCTCACGACGGGGAAGGACCCGAAGACGGACCTGCTGGAAATCCAGGAGCATCAGATTGTCCAGAAACTGACGGTTATATTATGGGAGATCGAAGAAATGCTGCTAATAAATTTAAATTTTCCGAATGCTCGAAGAAATGCGTTAAATATGTATTATCGTAAGTATATTTTTAATTATCTAAATTTATATATTTTAGAAATAAAAACTTTAATGAGATAATTTTTTCTTAAAGGTTACCTGCGGCTTCTTGTGTATATGAAGATTGTGAATTTTATTAATTGACAGAGAACAATATATTTCACATTTAACAAAATTTACTTTAAATGAAAAATAAATCCGTAAATTAAATTTCAAGTATAACGATATATAATTAATTTTTAATCCAAAAGTAACTTAAAACGAATAAAATGATTAAAATGCAGTCAAATTTGTTGTCTAGCTCCTTATTTTTTGCCAACAGAAAATTTAAATAATCGGTTTTATTTCTTGTTAATATCAACAAATGAATTAATTTAAGACAACATGAGCTATTAATATTCAAAATATCTTCAATATAAAAGCCGTAAAAGTTTATGAATTAAAAATGACATTTCATTGTTACATGATATATTGTGATTCAGTCATTTAACCAGCACTTCGTAAGAAAACAATGGCCATAAGCACATTTATCGAATTAATTGTTATAACATCTATAATACAGGGGTGATCATAACTGAAGTCGGTTTATTCAGAGAACTGTGTACCGATTGACATTGAAATTTGTATATACACTATTGAAAGGATGCGGAAAATGATTTTGCAAAGAAAAATTTTAGTTCCGAAATTGTCCGCTACGGAGTAAATGGTCTTCAAGCGAAGCAACAGAAATACTGTAAAAAAGTATCATGGTGACATATCGATACGTAATATATAGATTGCCTAGCGATGCAGGGAAGTAGTTTAATGTCTTCCCTATCGTTTAGGTGTGAAATTAAAAGACGAAGCACAATGCACGGTGTGCTCAACGGCTGACAGCAACTGTTCCCCGTGATTCTTCGTGCTTGCAGCATAATATCTTTTAAGACTGCCAACGTTGCAGCTTTATCATCGTAAAGCATTCTTTGAATGGTATGGGATCATTTAATAAAATGTATACGTATACGCACATATTTTATCTTCTATGGTATAAACTACACACACACACACACATATGGTACAACTAGCTACATTCATATATGTGCAGTAGTACAGTACATATATTAGTACTAGCTTTGATCTCTCAGAAGGCCAGGAAGGTCATCCAAAAACAAAATAAAAGGATAGTAAGTAATCAATGGTTTTCCTTAAAGTCTGTTCCTTAAAGTCCTTAAAGTTCCAAATGGTTTTCCTCTATTGGTCTGAACAAAATCAGTACAAAATGAAAAAGCCTCTAAAAGATATCTTGTATTAGAGAAGAGACTATTAAGTAAATTAACGAAAAACGCAGAAACACCGATACTCTTAAGTTTATATCATAACAAAGCACAATCGACTGTATCGAAAGCTTTCTTGAGATCAATAAAAGCAGTATATAATTTTCCACTTTTCAGTTATATTTGAATAACACCAACCAAAATAAACAAATTGTATTTGATACCTCTGGTTTTAATAAATGCTCTTTGGAGAGGTGTAACAATATTAAATTCATTCATCCAATTCCGGAGACGATTTTCCATATGGTTGAAAAAACCTTTCTAAATAGGCTTAAAGCAATTGGTGCATAATTAGTTGTCGTCTGCCCACTTCCCCTGTTATAAATCATCCTTAAAGCAATTGTTTCCAAAATAAAGAAAAAGAGCAACTAGACCAAAACGAATGAAACATATTCAATATATCTAGTAATATTTCTGTAGAAATGTATTTTATCGTTTGATTCCTTATGTTATCAAGACCTGGAGAATTAGATGTTTTAAATTTTCTGATTACAGTTTTTAACTCACTTAAAGTGATAGGATCATACAAAAGAAAAAACATTATTACAAAGCTTAAATCAATATAAATTACTGTATTAGGTCCAGCGAAATACTTTCTCAAATAATTCATCCAATCCGAGGAGGTGATAGCATTCTCACAGGATTTATCAATTAGAAATTTATTAACTGATGATCAAAAATCTTTATTATTTTTAGTATTCAATAGTTGTGAGTTTATTTTGGCCAAGAGTAACTTTTTCTTCGCCTTACATAGTGACTTATAGCTTTTATTTAATTTTCAGTATTCGTCCAATACATTTCTAGTTTTATTTCTACGAAACTTTAGTAATACTCGGTTCTTTGTTTTCTTTAAACGTAGATATTGAGGATCAAATCATTGTTTCTCAAATGATAATAAAAACAAATTTTTCTTAACCATTCTACATGGTAAAGCTGAAGTTAACAAGGTCATCAATAGTTCATCATAGTAACTCTGCGCATGCAACAGAAAGGTCCTTTTAACCGTAATATATATCGAACTGATCAGAGATAAATAATTATTCAATTTTTATTGCTTCCATATGTAGCGAATTTTTGGAAGTTTCTGAGTCAATACACTATCCTTCGTAATTCCAAACAATATTAAAATCAGAAAATCATCAAAATTAAAAATATCAAAAACTCTAAACTCTAATAATCTATGTCAGTGGTTCCCAAACTTATTACGCCCACGGACCCCTTCTCATAGCAAAAACCTGACCATGAACCCCAAGCGAAATAACTCTATACAACTACATTATAGTAAAATTTCAAATTTAACTTTGATTTCTAGAATGGTGAATGGTAACGTAAAAATAAAGTACAGTAGAACCTTTATTATCCGGACCTCTATTATCCGAATTTTCGATTATCCGGATTGTTCAAAATAAACAAAAATTTTACGAATTTGCTGATTTGCACTTGGCGAATTATGATACTGTTTATGTACTGTACGTGATGGAATGGATAACTTTTTTGTTTCAACGACGTCTCACCCAGCACAGTGGTTGTAAACTCTTAAATATATTTTGCGTCATAATAAAAATATAACTTCACATACGTATTTATAAATAATTTATATTCAAATTACATCATTTTTATGACCAAGGGCGGAGTATGGGAAATGTGGACCACCACCTATGCCTCGCGGTCCGAAGGGCCTTACGCCTCGAAGGTTTATGCATTACTTAAAAGCCGCGAACGCGACGAAAAAATGTTACTCGTCATAAAACGATAGTTTGTCAAATGTTTATTCATAAAAACGCAGTTTCAACTTTTGCTTTTTATTTTATAAAATCCGTCTTCTTGCCTTTTAAACAATAGGTAGTCTGTTAGCGTTGGTCAGTAGTAGTCCAAATTCAATACAAACGTTTGTTTCTTGAAAATTTGATCACAATTTAATACATTACTTACTTTTAATATTACCGATATGTCATCGAAAAGAAAACGTGTTGTATTATCATTAAAAGACATTGAAGTATTTGTTTCGATTATCCGGATTTTTCCTTATCCGGGCTACCTTCATTCCCAATTAGTCCGGATAATCGAGGTTCTACTGTATAAACAAAACATTTTTATATTTAAAGTAGTATTTATTCAAATTATAAATTTTGTTTTAAAATACAAAAGCACGTTATTTTTTAATGAGATGAGTGAATCTGATGAGATGATATGAGATTATTTAGGTTCGACTCGATGTTTGTGAGTAACATTCGTAATTCTCCACAAGTACTAATTTGCAGTCGATTTTTTTTCGTGATGAGATTCATAACTGTGCTAATCCATGCTCTACTAAATAGGAAGATGGAAAAGCAATCAACAGCTTCTTTCCAGTGGCCCATAATGCAGGATATAAAATTGGTATCTGTTTTCGTAACCAGAATTTGTGGTATCCTTGTTCAAACATTGGTTTTAGCTCCTCATTTGTGAATAATTCAATAAGTTCCTCCTGTATTAGTATGGCTTCATCTGAGTTTGTGGGTCTACTTGCAAAAGGGTCCAACACCCAATCGGGGATGCCCAAGTGAAGAATATACTCAAATCTTTGGCTGAGGTCAGAATGAAGAACCGTTAAGTGTTGACAATAAACAAGCAAATCATCATCTCGTTTTTGCAATTTTGGAAGATTTGGAAACTGAGAGCATTCTCCTCTCCCCAAGTTTTGTTTCTATAAAAAACGTTTTGCAACAAACAGATATTATACTTTCAGATTTGATTAAATTTAATTGATCACTTTGTAACTTCAAATTGGTTTTATCAAATTTGGCAAATAAGTCATACATATATGACTTATTTGCCAAATTTGTCATTTTTTGAATTAATTAAATTGAGCCGCAAATCATTGTCTTTGCTGTCCAGGAAGTCCAACACTGAATCAAAGAGTGCATAAAATCGATCCAAACACGCACCTTTAGATAACGAACTTCCGTGTTAAGTAGTAAAAGATTATAATCTTCATCATTTTCTAAACAAAGTTGAGCAAATAATCTCTCATTTAAAACATTCCTTTTGATTCTATTAATTGCCCGAATGACATAGTCTAGTGAGCCATGCAAGCGTTCACTAAGGTTTTTGGCGACTAAATGATATTGGTGAATGACACAATGTACAGAAAATATATTTGGTTTAGCTTGTTTCAGGTATGCCATAAAGCCTCGGTGTCGTCCTACCATTGCCAGAGCACCATCAGTAGTAACGGAGAAGATATTACTCAAGATTATATCTTTTGCATCGAAAAATGTTTCTAATTCATTAAATATTGTTTCATCTTTTGTATCAGTTTCCAAACATTTCGCAAATAACAATTTTTGGGAAATATTCTTATGTTTTTACAAATCTTACATAAGCTAAAAGTAATGCTTCGTTTCCTGGCAAAGTTGCCTCGTCAAGCTGTATAGAGAAATTTGTTGTATGTACTTCACATCACGCACAAAACAGAATTAAATTGTTGATCAGATGCACAACTCGCCTAGTGTCATATTTTAGACAAGTTATTGTAACGGCGAGATTCTGTTCATGTTCAAATCTGCATAGATAGGCGGCCGCGGTCGGCTCGACTCTCACCGTGCGATGCTTGTCATTACTTGTATTTTGTATTTTATGTATCTATATACTTATTTTACTCATAATGTAAAAATGGCTACCAATTTATTTATTGCTATTTATTTTTAACTATCCTAATAATGAAAATGGGTCACAAATATTTTACTTTATATTAAACTTTTCGCAGACCCCCTGATGTTATCCATGCACCCCCAAATTAACTTTTATTTGCCACAGACCCCCAAAGTGGTACCAAGGACCCCTGAGGGTCCGTAGGAACCACTTTGGAAACCACTGATCTATGTAATAAATTTACAAAAGTGTGAAATAAATTCATTAATTGTAAAAATCCTTTTCCTCTTTGGTTTAATATTAAATTATTAGTATTAAAGTCAGCGTAAAATTTGGTTCTGTCTTTTGAAATAACTATATTACCCCGAGAAAAATTCCTCAACAAATCTTCCATTTTAGCTAACAATACGTCATAAAGATCTATTCTCAAATAAACAAGAACAATTATCAAGCTATAATTAAGTGAATAGAAGTTCTTCCTGCAACTAAATCTAATTACTCTCAGATCGTCGGAGTTAAACAACATTTGCAAAAAACCTAGTTTATGGGAAACTGCAAGAATGAGACCGCCATACGGCCGGCTAGAGTCAATTGTAAATAAGCTAGAATAAACTGGAAGAAAAGAATTGGTCCGTATTAAACGTCGAAGGTTATGCATTAGGCTTGTATACCCTGGAAGAGGAGATCGGGCCGAAGGTCCTGGTAGCGTAACTGGCAACATAGCGGCATGGTAAGCGGGATATGTGGGTTCGGGTCCTGCTTCAAGCAGATTTTTTTTTCTAGTTTATTCCAAATTAATTAATTATTATTATTAAATTTAATACGAGATGATGCCTAACGCCTCCCTCTAGTGCCAAATTATTCATAATTATATCCAAAATATATCCCGATTATTTACGGCAGTTGTGAGAGTCTATTTGGAACCAATTGATTTTTTTAGCAAATTTTTCGTATTTGCTAAAAATTTGTTCGTATTGAATCTAGATTTATTTTTATAAATCTGGATTCAACAAAGAAAAGACCTGTTTATAGAAATTAGTTAACCAATTCTCAGTGAAAGCAACTAAATCATAATTTTGAAAAATATATAAACTCAGTAATTCACTATCAAGTCCAACGTTCCTTGACAATTTCAAGACAATATTCTCATTACTAAACTTTTATTCGTATGATTAGCAATTGTACCAATTAATTTTTTTGCTGAATTTGTCTAAAAAACTATTAAACTTGTGTAGTTCATTCGTTTCTAAATTGTAAGCGAACTTGTCACCATTAACCTTTAAGCAATCATCTTTCAGAAAGGCTTTTTTTATTCAAAGATTTAACTTCCACATAAAAGGCACAACATTTTAAGACTTGATCTACAGCACAAATCGTAAAAATATTTTAATGCGCGAGAAGGAAGAAAGCAACTCCTGAATTGTCTTTAAATTGTTAAAAATAAATATTTTATCAGCTTAAGTTTAGAGCTCGAACAATGTGATATCCGATATTCGATAACTGTCAATAAAAGGAATAGACTCCCCGTACTCTCTTTTAAACAACTCAATAAAACCATTGGCATTATTAAATAATTCTTCGTCGTTACCACTCAAATCGGAAACGATAATGTTATTTTTATTGGAATCGTTATAACAGTCTATATAATAATTCTGAAAAGAGAAATTATCCATACATACAGTTCTAAAAGTCAAAAGATCAGTAACTTCTCCTTTCAGGCAGATTAGAGGTTCATCATACTCCTTTTGTGAATTAGACAACCAGTAAAATATCGATGACAATTCTTCCAGTTTCGATAGAATAGTATTGCAGCGTTCCTCGAGAAAACGTAGAATCTTCTTAGTAATTTGAGAAGAAATAACCTTCGATGCAAAATAATCGTTCAATCGACATGATTTCAATGTTGCTTCGGTTGGAAATCGACGACATTTACCAGCAGAAATCAAAGCTTTATTGCGAGGAGAAAATAGTATACGAGATATTAGACCTGGATTAAGTTCAACTCCTCCAATATTAAGTAAAGAGAACAGAATTAAAAAAGAAAGAAAGTATGACGGGAGAAAAAGGCATCTTCAATAAACTCAATTACTGGGAATCGGTAGCAGTAAGTCGTAAAACACGCCAACAGCCAGCACTGTCGATAGCGCCTCCCTCTTACAAAAATATATAGCATTATTGATAGCTTCTGTAAGATGTTGCGAGAATCAGACCTTATTTCTGAGCGCAATCTAAAATTTAAGCTCGGTTTGGAAGCAGCCTGTGTCCCGTATGCTGAAATCTTAAACGACACCAATAGAAAAGTTCGTCTAGCATAATTAACTGTTACATTACATTACTTTACAATTACATTAAAATGTAAAACTAATGATTTTAATATGATTAAATGTATGGATACAATAAACAACAGTTGATATTGATTACAGTAATACCCCGAACTTACGCGATAGATAGGACCGAGCGATAACCGCGTAAGTCGGGGTATATTTTCGCTATTCGTGTAAAATCCAAGTCGAATGTATGTAAGCTAATAAATGTTCTCGTTAATCTTATAAGTTATCTCGTCTTTTGATTCGTTCACGGTTACAAGAAATCACCACATAGAGTCTCTCAAGGCTCCGTAGATATAACAAACACAGAAATAAATAACAAAATAAATTGTAGCTATGTGACGATTCCGCGTGACACGTCCGAACATGTAAGCCGAACAATATTGTGGAGGGAGTGAGTAATCAAGAGTTTCGTGGCGCTCAAATTCATATCTGTCTTTAGTTGGACTATTAAAAAGAATGATTCTGTATAGACCCAAATTATTTGTATAGTCATAATTTTGATTTAATCAACAAATTTATCCTTGGAACTTTGTTAATAACAGTTGATATTATTTGCGTGTTGAATCATCTGTAAAGGTTTAAATGTTATCGAGACAGCAACTAAATTGGACCGAAGAAACTAAGGCGATTTTCTCACTAATTAGTATTTGTAAGATTTATCAATATTAAAAATTTTATAAATTANTCATCTGCAAAAGTTTAAATATTATCGAGACAGCAACTACATTTGCTCGAAGAAACTAACTCAATTTTCTCACCATTTCATATTTGTAAGATTTATTAATATTAAAAATTTAGAACAACTATCAGCACATTTTCTGTTTATAATAACAATAAATAATAAAATATTCAGACAATAAACATCATTTCAGTCATTTCGCTAGCATTAAAAATTCTGAATGGCTCCATTAAAAAAGAGCATATGGAAAGACTTTTATTAATTATTTCGAAATTAACTATTCGCATTGCGATAACAATCCTTTTATATTTTTAAATTGTATATTTACTAACGACAAATTCAAAAGTAATATAATTTTAAAAGAATTAATCTCACATTAAAAAGTAAGAATAATTTTTTAAATGTTGTTTATATAATCATTAAAAATAATTACGGTTTATATTGACTGCAAAAATAGCTATATAAAAATATATTTTGTAAAATTAACGAGGTCGTAACTTAATATATTGTATGCGAAAATTATTATAACTTAAAAATTCTAAATGTTTTTCGGATTTTTATTATCTACAAAGGCTGTATAATTTATCACCTTTAAAGTCGACATCACATATAAAAAACCCTGGAGTGTTGATGTTGATCAACCATATTTTTTTACGTGATAGTTGTTCTCTTTTCTTCACCCATTTTGGCAATTCCTAGTGGTAAGTGTTTACTTTCTATCTTCATCAATTTATGGATTAAATTACATAGGAAATATACCTTATAAAACGAATTAAATTTTTCATTTTCTGACACGTGTCAGGTCGAACGGAGTTAACTTATCCATTTCTGGAAACATTAAGATCTGGAGAGAAAATATTGACACTGCGTACCTTCGGCAATGATATAGAATTGAAACTGGAACCGGCTGGCGATGTCATTGCCGATGATTTCACTGTTATGGACGGAAATGGAAAAATTCATAAAACTGTGCGTATTTCTTATTTACATTTTGTAAGCGAATATTTTGTAAATTAAGTAATAGAAATTCATTTTTATGTATCTTAATTATAATGTAAACATTGAAGTATTTTATCTCTATGAAGGATGTGAAAAACTTAAAAAGCAAGCTGTTTAGAAATAAAGAAAAGGATGCAGCTCTGTACATCAATGAGGAAGGACCTTTGAAAATTGTACGTGTTTAAATATAAATTTATTGCTGAAAGTAAAATAATTTTAAATTATTTGTTGAATTTAAGTATTTTAAAACAATTAATAGTTAATAAAATTATTTTAAATTTAATAAGTTATAAATTACATGCAGATTTACTTGATAGTCAAAAAATATATATTATTCTTTCTTTAATCAAAATTGAAATTCATATTAAATATCTTGCAGGAGAATTAATAGTATTTTGATTAATTTTAACTGATTAACAAAATCAATATTCATCTATATAATGTTGCAGATCATAGAACATCTACATTATTCTGTTCGTGACATTCTTTGATGGAGGCTCGAACGAATCATTTATTTAATAATTTAAAAAGGAAATAAAGTTAAAAATGAAGTCAAAATACAAGAAATAAATGCAATTAATTCAACGAATTTACCTGTCATATATTGGCTACGCGTTTATTTACAATATTTAAGATTGTTTATTGGCTTTTGTTAAGAAATTATTCGTTAATTATTGTGTAAATTTATTTCTTTAGATTTTCTTTTTTTAATGAAAGCATCAGACAATATTTTCTAAAACGAATGAATAATTTTGTTAAATTTGCTGCAATTTTTCAGAAAGGAATGTTAACTTCCAAGTTGGGAATCGAGCCTTATGAATCGCAAGATACAGTCAGAGATGGAATCAAAGCTCATCGCATTACGGAAATTTTAGTAGAAACAAAGCGTTTTAATGATGCAGGTATGTAAATAAAATTATAAAAACGCCTTATATCTTCTTATACAGGCTGTATTATTTCAGGTAAACATTTGAATTTGTTTATTTTTAGTATTCAATTCGAATTTGACTGTATTTTCTGACTATAAGGCGAGGGAATTTAATGCAGATCAATGTGTGGTAATAGAATATTTATTTGTTACGGACAGTACAGTTACGAATCGGTATGAAAATGTAGAAATACTCGAAACCTATCTAGCTTCTATGTTTGTTGAAGTAAGTTGCAAAATAACTCCATGTTCTACAAATTATGAACAATTAATATCGACTTGAGTTTAATATTTTCTTTAATATATTCAAGGTCCAAAATATAATGGATACACTGAACCTGAATATGAAAGTACGGTTAATTGGAGTTAAAACATACACGGTAAGTATTATTGAATACAATACAACGCAGTATTATTTCTTTCTATTACTTCGAATACATACCTCGTGTTTAGTACGCGGTATGTATTCGATTTAATTTTCTAAGAATATTTAAAGCGGATTCGTACTTCTAAGAATTAAAAATAAATAATTATGCTTGTTGTATTTTCTGTAATTTTCATAAATTATTACACTGGAACGCGAGAAAAGAAAAATAAATGTACTAATGTTAACTTATTCATTTATCATATATTTACATATATGTAATCATTTGATTTTGGGTTTCCTGTAGGATGAAAGTGAACCTTATTTTGTGAAAGCGAGTTTATTTCCAGGAATAGATATTTTTGAAAAAAATGTGATTATAAATAAATTTAAGAATTATTATTGTAAACGTCAATACGATTCATTTGTAAATCGAGCCGATATAATTTTGTTTATTACGAGGTATGTATTCTATTTAATTTTTTTGAGAATATTTAAAGCCAATTGATAAATTTTGAAAAGAAAAAATGATGTATGCTTTTTATCTCTTTGAATTTTCACAAATTATTACACTCGAACACAAGAAAATAAAAATGCGCTCATATTAACTTACACTTTGCAATTTGTGTCACTGAAGTTCGTAACATGCACAATCCGTCTTTCGTTTATTGAAAAGCTTATTTTTCTGGTGAAGTTCTTTTTGCGGTTTTTCCGACTTTGTTCGCATTGTATTCTTCTCCACAGTCTGGAAATTCATTCCTTTTGACGACACTTTCCATTCTGGCCCTCTTCTCAAAAAACTAAGTTCTGCGCTTTTCCACTTCTTCGCAGATAGATACTATCAGCCTAATCGAGAATTTGTATTTCTAGCTATATTTATTTACATCAACTATTTACAGAAAACTCTTTACAACGGCATATAGAAACACCGTATAACTAATCACACTAGAGTTCCTGAATATTCCGCCCGTCATCGTTTTGCTTCTCACGAATACAGTTTTTTTGGTTGGATGTCCCAATTAACGATAAGATCAGGAACCAACCATTTGATGGAGTGGCTTGTTTATTGTGTTGCGTAGACGCTAGAAACAAATATGCCGAAGTTCAATTCACTCTTAATTCTAAATGGTTATAGAGTTGTTTATATGTCCGTCTGTTTTCTACCTAAGAAATTATCGCCATTCTTAGCCGCATTCTAAATTGATCATTCAACATACCTAAATGGCTTCTAAAACGAAAATATATACTTCAAATAACTCAAAAAACATATTTGAATAACCCTAATCTATTATTCAAGATAAATAGTTAATATTTAAAAATGTCAATAAACAGTTCTATTTTATTGTTAAATTTGAAGCAAAACAAAAATTGTATATGATGCTATTAAAAGTAAAACTTGCTTATATATTACTTCCATATCAGTCGCGAGTAATGCGCAAAATTGTACGAACTACAGCCTTGTTTATTTCTCTTTTCTAAGTGTAAATCGGTCTTTAAATTTACTTTTAATTTATTTTAGAAGAGTAATTGGTGAAAAAAATAATGTTGGCTGGATCTTTGATAATTTATTAGGTAGGCGATTTATTATAAAATATTTACAAAATATGAGATTTTTTCACGATATTGATTGTATTATGTAAATTAATCTTTGCAGGATTATCATATTTTGGAGGAACATGTGATCCTTGCAGAAAATATGGAGCAATTGTAGACTTAGATAAACTTTCCGATACAGCCTCTATAGTGGCTCACGAATCAGCTCATCTGTAAATGACTTTTTTAATACGAATACATTTAATAATACTTGTTTCACATAAAATTTACTTTTATAGTATTGGAAGTCCTCATGACGGGGCGGGAGTTAATTTAAGCCTGCCTGGCAGTCCTGAAGCCGACAAATGTCCTGGATCTGATGGATTTTTTATGGGAAGCGATTCCGGAAAAAACCGAAGGAAGTTTTCTACTTGTTCACTCGAAAATATTAAATTTTTCTTAAAGTAAATATAAATTTTATTATTTTTTGGATTTGGATAAAGTTATAAAAATACATTTACCGTAGATTAATGAGAATTTTTTAACAGCAAAAAAGAGGCCCGTTGCATTATTACAGATTGTAAGAAAACTTTATAATGATTTGGATTACAAGTAAAACATTTACAGAATGTGAAAAATCTAAATAAAGATTATCAATTTTGCTTTTCATCTACGACTTTAAACTCGATATTTTTTTATTGTAAAGATACAAAAATTCTTTTCTATTCAAAATGTAATAAAACTATGCGGTATTAATGGAATTTTAATTATAAATTTGTTTATTTAATAAATATGCATAACTGTGAAAAATCGAAAATGTTTGTTTATTATATCT
The DNA here is from genome assembly GCF_000671375.1 of Centruroides sculpturatus. NCBI lineage: Eukaryota > Metazoa > Arthropoda > Arachnida > Scorpiones > Buthidae > Centruroides > Centruroides sculpturatus. Next base: position 410,510 of record NW_019385058.1, on the reverse strand, counting down.
GACCAATAAGAGTCATTGTCTGCTTTTATTGTTTTCGACATTTTATAAACAATTATAAAATATAAAATTAAAAGTTATAGTTTTTATAATTTAGTTTTTAAAAATTGTAATTCTCTAATCAGATTGAAATGCTTAAACAAAGTGATTTTAAGAAACGCTTTAAATATAGTACAAGACCTCTATTCCGGTATACAGCACTAAGGCCGTTTTAAATATAAAAAAAAAAATTGCAGACATTGCTTCAGGAAGCAATATTTCATTCAATATATATTTAAAGAAATAAATAAAGCAATGATTGCTCCAACGTGTGAAGATTACCAAATTTATTTCAATAATCAAAAGCTATACATTTTCCTTTGCATGATTTCGAAGTCTTCTAATGAAGGGACTATTGGAAACAATCTGATGGTGTTTTGAAATAGAATTAAAATAAATATTTTACATAGCATAATTAAGATCGATACATTGCATTATCGCCATCAACTACTTTCGGATTCTGATTAGACTCGAGGAACACACGATTTGTTATGTTCACGAATGTAAAACCAGGTAATGAAACCGTCATTCTTATATTTCGGTCGATGAATATCGAAAATTGGTCTTTCTCTGGAACTGATCTTGTCTCCCGTTACTTGGACATAGAAATCAATAAAGCCGGGAATTGGAAGTAATATGTTACTTCGCAGACCCACTCCTTAAGATTCCAATTTGTTTTTCTAAGTGAACAAGTTCAACTGTAAAGTGACACACCTCAGTTTTTTCTAAACTTACGTTTCTCTCCTCAACACTTTTTCCTTCTGAAACTGCTTTCCCCTCCATTTCTCACAAACTTGCCACTTTATTACTTACTGATTAAGTTTTGCAAGTTGAGAGACAAAACACGAAGGGTATTGGTTTCTTATTATTCAATAAAACATTGGTAAATTTTCTTGAACATGATTTGTTAAAAGGTGTTAGCCACACCTTGTTCTACTTGCTTGATTGGGCATTCTTCTTGGTCACGCCCTTCATAAAGCGTATTTGCCGTGAATCGTTACCGACCTATATCAGAATCGCGAATCAGAGATAACAAATATATCTAAGCGATCAATCTGCAAGCAATGAACATTAATGTCAAGTAACAGTTATAATAACTATTATAACATTTAACCCTTCATTATAAGGCTTCTTTCGAAATCAAGCCAAGAAAAATGTATAGCTTTTGATTATTGAAATAAATATTCATTAGAAACTGAAAAAAAGTGTGTATATTTATTTTGTTTTAATATGCCAAAAATGGTTCCTGAATGGCATCTTTCCCGGATAAACAACTTTAGAAGCAACTTTACGCCTGCAATGATGGCTTTCCCGTAGAAATTTTATGTGATGCTCTGGAAGCTGCCATTCGTAGGTCGTGTCACATTAGCTTAAAAAATAATTAAAAATTTATAAAAGGAAAATAAATGATATAAAAATAGTTTTTACATAATTACAAGTAGTATAGAATTAAACTAATAACATATGTCATACGTGGATATTTACAAAATATAAAAGGCCGATTCGAATATAATATGAGTATATAATCGATATAATGAAAACATAATTGAATACAAAAAGATCTGTTTGTAAAATGGCAATATATTTCATTAATATAGATATAGGGGAGACCGGGGCAACTTCGGCATGCGGGGCAAGTTTGTCAAGCGCTTTTTTTCAAAAACAAATTAAAAGAAGACTTTGGTTATAGGTTAGGCAGTTGAGTTTTATTGGTGGCTTGTTGAGTGTAGTGTTTTTATTGTTCTCCAACAAGCGTAGTTGAATTAATAAGCAAATTTTCATTTTCGTTCAATTCCATATAATATTTTTTTTCCATTTATATTGAATTGGCAGGTTTTGTTATAATTCCATGATAACGAAAGTTACTTTTCCTGTTAGAAGGATGTAACTTCAACTTATTCACGTGGCCAGATCGTGGCTTGGCATTCTGTTCTCAGGGTTGTACTTAATGTTTCGAAATCATGACTAGCGGGGTAAGATCGGCAACATAAAGCCACATTAGAAGCAAAGGATAAAAATCAAACAGATGATAAATGAAAACATGTTTGCATTTGTTATTCATGTATATATGTCTTTGAACTTGCATTTCGTTGTAATAATATTAAATGGGTGTTGGATTTGTATTTCTTTGTTTTAATAGTGAATTCCAACTTATACATTGTTAATAACATAATTTTATATACGTGCCTATCTTGCCCCATTACTGTTGCCCCTATACCAGGGGCAACTTTAATAAAAATAATTAAAATAATTACAACTTTACAAAAAGAGAGAAGTTGCCGATCTTGCCCCTATACCCGGGGCAACTTCGTCAATTTCTCTCTTCTTGTAAAGTTGTAATTATTTTAATTATTTTTATTTCCAAACTGATTTTAACCAGTTCTATAGTAAGGTAACATTCCAATAGACAATATGCAACGCTTTTTTTTCAGTTTACAGCAGTATTCATTACAAAAAATGTAAGTAAAGCTTAACATGCCGATCTTGCCCCGGTCTCCCCTAATGATGAAGTGATATGAAAACATTTTTTTCAAACTTGAACTCTATAACACTGTTCTGCAAAAAAAACTTTTTTTCTATTTCTGAAAAATGCATTGTGTTCCTAGTTGTACTTTGAGCGCAGAATTCAAACCTGTTTTTAGTTTTTTTCTGTCAGGGATAGTTTATGAGTAATCACAATTTTATTTTTTCTTTATGTTTCTGATATAGTGCAGGACACATTAGCTGAAATTCAAGAAACAAATCAGCTTTTTAATGATGTTATTAAGTTCATCACATTAAAGGAGGTTGGGATCTAACATATAACACAGTATTCTTAGTGTATTTGCTTTGTAGTATTTATTTCATATGAGCAATTACAGAAAAGTGACAAAAAATGAGCCACCATATAGTAATGCACATCACTTTTTCTCTTGTATTGAGAATCTTTCTTCTCTCGAATGATATTCCAGCAATAATCTGCTAACATAGAAGGTACCCACTTCTCTTCATAACTCCTCTCTATAGTAGAAATGTCTTTATGGAATCTTTCGCCATGTTCATCCGATACGTCACTACAACTCTATGAAGTAGTTCAGATGAGTCCATCATATGTACAGTACCTTCAGAGACATGTTGCACCCCAAATCTTGATATGCTTTGATCATGTCATTCACCATTGCTTTGTAGTTGGTAGCTCTTCTCCTGAGGAAGTTTTCTGATATCATCTCGAAACACTCCCATGCTCTTTTTTCTTTGGCAGTTAAACATGCTTCAAAATTTGCATCTTTCTGCAGCTCCTTGATTTGCGGGCCCATACATACACCTTTCTTTATTTTTACAGCTGAAAGATGGGGAATTTGTCAGCTAGATATGCAAATTCACTTGGCTCCACATGGATCCAGCAGGCACAAGGCCTGTTGGATCCATTGCCTTTATGAATTGTTTCATTAGGCCAAGTTTGATGTGAAGCGGTGGAAGTAGTATATCTTCAGGAGCTACCAGACTTTGACGTTGCACATTCTTTTCGCCCACTTTCCACCTCCGCTTAGGCTATTTCTTTTACACGTAGTTAGAATTTCTGTCATGACTATCTCACTCGCAAAGAAAACATGCATACTTTGTGTAGCCTTTTGCATTCCCAATGTCATAGCAATTACTTTGAAGTCTCCACATATTTTCCATTTGTATTCATTGTACTGTAATGAATTTAGCATCTTTCATAAGAATTTGTAATTCTCTTTAGTCAAGCTGGTGTAAGCAATTGGAACAGAGGGCATTTTATTTCCATTGTGGAGCAAAACACCCTTGAGACTTGTTTTCGACGCATCTATGAAAAGTCTTCACTCCTGTAAACTGTAGGTGAAGTTCAGCACCTTCATTAGGTCAGCAACATCATTGTCACGTTCAATCACTACTGCATGCGGCAACATATACATATCTCTGTATAACGTCCCTGTTGCCATGAACTGTGAATATATACATATATATATTCACATACTATGTGAATTGTATGTGAATATATACAATTAAGATGTAATTGGAAGTCCTCATGACGGAGAGGGAGTTAAATTTAGCCTGCCTGGCAGTCCTGGAGCTGAATGTCCTGGATCTGATGGATTTATTATGGGAGACAATTCCGAAAACAATCGAAACAAATTTTCTACTTGTTCACTGAAAAATATTAAATTTTTCTTAAAGTAAATATAAATTTTATTATTTGGATAAAGTTATAAAAATACATTTACCGTAGATTAATGATGATAGTTTTTTTAACAGCAAAACCAGGCCAGTTACATTATTACAGATTGTAAGAAAACTTTATAATGATTTGGATTACAAGTAAAGCATTTACAGAATGTGAAAACCTAAATAAAGACGATTAATTTTCTTTTCGAGTAATTGCTTTTCATATACGATAAACTCTTAACAATTTTTGATTGTAAAAGATACAGAAATGCTTTTCTATTTAAAATATAATATAACTATTTGGTATTAATGGGATTTTAATTATAAATTTGTTTATTTAATAAAACTGCATAACTGTGAAAAAGGAAAGTGTTTGGTTTATTATATCTAGCAAATAAGAGTCATTGTCTGCTTTTATTGTTTCGTCATTTTGTCACTATAATTTTCAGTATTTCGTTTTTAAAAGTTGTAATTCTTTAAACAGATTGAAATGCTTAAACAAAGCGATTTTGAGAAAGTATATAGTACAAGGCCTCTATTCCGGTATACAGCACTAAGACCGCTTTTGATATCAGAAAAATTGCAGGCATTGCTTCAGGAAGCAACATTTCATCCAATATATATTTAAAGAAGATAAGTAAAGCAGTGATTGCTCCAACATGTGAGGTAAAGATATAGGTTTGCGTAAAGATATATGAAAATTAAATAATTACTCTTTTTCTGTCTTGTATAATTAAATTAGTTAAACTTTAAATTCTAAAGTTTAATGCATTTAACTGTCTTTTCACAAAGAATACAGTAAATTTCACTTCCTTTACCACGAGATATAAAAATTAATACAAGAAATTATTGTTATTATCGTTTATTAATAAAAACGATAAGTAGAACTACATATATTTTTCTGTCTGTACATTTTATGTGTGTAAATATTTATATGAATATATTACCTTTATTTCACATATCATTCTCTCGAGCGAAGCCGGTTATATAGGCTAATTACAGTATATATAAAAGACTTTGACTTCTTTGATTAAGATACATAGCCTAAATATTTAATATTTATACATATATCCTACAAATAATAAGATACTTATAGATAAATTTAGAAATCTCTGTTTTAGAATTGGGATTGATCATGACGGAGAAGACGAAGAAGATGGCTCACCTGGTAGTCCAACAGCAGTACATTGTCCAAGTGAAGATGGTTATATTATGGGTGATGATACAGGTGCAAATAAAATGAAATTTTCTTCGTGTTCTAGAGAACATTTTGTACATTTTCTATGGTAAGTGACATTTTATCTAAATTAAAATTGATGATTTAAAGCAAATATTACTTTATATACTTTTATGTTTAACAGGTCTTTTAGTGCCAATTGTCTTTTCGACAATTGATCGAATTGATCGAAAATAACGGTAATTGAGAGTATATAGAGCACATTTTATATGTAAATATCTAAAATATTGGTGATGTTCACATAATATTAATTTATTTCTGGAAATATTCTGTAGAAATAACACTTTTTCAAATAAATAAAAATGCTTTCATTAAAGGGAGTTTATTAAAATTTATGAAAAAAATCCTGATATGAAATTTTTTCTCTTATTATGTATTTCATGGGTTTTAACTGCAATGAATTACATCTATGGATACTGACATGTGAATTGTAACTATAATTTATTTATATGTTCACTAGCAGATAAGCCCGGCGTTGCTCGGGCAAAAAGTAACGATAGCGGAGATTAAGATTATTACATTAGAGCCAATCTTACCCGTTTTCACAGTATGCAATAACCAGGTCCCCCTGTTTCCAGACTAATTATAAAATTTTTAGATGGGGCTAAAAATATGTTCGATTTCTCCAAAAAACGCAAAAAACCGCATCTGCGCCTGTAAATCTTGCACGTTGCTTTCTCTTAACGCTTCCATTGTCGAAACGTTAATCCTGTCCCGCTCCCCCGTGGGGAGAATTTCGAAAAAATCCTTTCTTAGTGTACATTCTCTAACTGTGTACCAAATTTCAACTTTGGAACTCCTAACCGTTTGGGCTCTGCGCTTATTATTATTATTATCAACCCGTCTCGATTATATATATAGACTAGCTGCAAGGACCCGCTTCGCTGGGTTTTTATTTGTGGGCAAAAAGAAACGATAGTGAAGATTAAGATAATTACATTATAGCCAATCTTACCCGTTTCCACAGAATGCAAGAATTAGGTCCCCTGTTTCCAGACTAATTAGACACCTGGTCCCGATTCTATTTCTGAACGTCTCCTGTTCAGTCAAACGAACTATTTTCAACGTTTCTGAAACGTTTACAATCGTTCTATAATCGAACCAATATTCGAAATTTAATTCGAATATTGTTCGAATTAAATTCGAACAAATTCGAACATTTTAAAAATCGAAACAGAAAACCACTTTCAACCACTTTCAGTCTCATATCTCCCGCACCCTTATAGCTATCGAGACGCAACCACCATAGTGCACGAATGGAGACTTGGGGCTACTACCACATACAAACACCATTCATGTGCGATGTGTAGTTTTGGCGGAAAAGTGAAATATAGGGATACACACGCCCATTTATATATATATATATAGATTAGTTGAAACTGACGAACTGAAACAAGATCCACGACGGATCTTGCTTTATATACCTCCACCAGTAGGTAGTCCCTTTCATACAAAAAAGGCTTGGAATGGTCCATAATGTTCCAGAACATTCCACAACGTTCGAGAGTGTTCTGGAATGTTGCACAATGATCTGGGATGTTCCGGGATGTTCCCGAACGTTCCAGAACATCCCGGAACATTCTGGAATGTTTTGGAATGTTCTGGAATACTCTCGAATGTTCTGGACTGTTCTAGAAATTTCTAGATGGCGAAACTTCCAGCCCTTATATCTTCAACAGCACGCCTTTCAGGTAAAAACGGGAACCTTCTTCATAGATGGGGGATAGAGGGCTACCACACCATATAACTCCCTTAATCGCATCGGGACTCGTTTTTGAGTTTTAGCGGCACGGACATTGTACACTTACCTTTATAATATATATTGATGATGATTAGAGTCAAAGAATCAACACAATTAAGGGAAAATAACTAACAGTTGATTACCGTCTACGGTTGCGTATATTTTGTAATTAATAGTTATATTTAACTAGCAGATGAGCCCGGCGTTGCTCGGGCAAAAAGTAACAGAAGCGAAGATTAAGATTATTAGATTATAGCCGATCTTACCCATTTTCACCGGGCGTAAGAACTATGTATTTGAATAAAATGATTAATTTTAAATCCTAAAATCTAAAGCGCAGTAAAAATAAAAATAAAAAAAATCGCATCTAAAACAGTACAGTAGAAGCTGTTTCTTAGGATAAGCCTTAAATCTCTCCCTCTCTCCCCCGGGAAGGAATTTCGAAAAATTCCTTCTTAGTGTACTGTACATTCTCGTAACGTACCCTAACTCTGTACAAAATTTCAACTTTCAACTCCTAACCGTTTGGACTCTCCGCTTATTATTATTATTATGTTGAGTTTAGTGGGTAATACTCGGTTTAAACCAGTGGCTGTGTACTATGCCGGACCAGAGTCAAGGCATAGCAACCAAAAGAAATTAAATAAGTGTGTCAGTGTCAGTGTCAGTATTCAGGAATTTCCTAACAATATGACATGTATTCAATATAGTGGCCTTCTGTGGTGTGATGTATGTATTTCTATTCAATTGTAATGTTTCCAGGCTTTTTGTGTAGTGTGTGTGGTATCACACCTGTACAGGAGAGAAGGACAGGTACAATAAGCAACCTATCCATCCTCCATAGATGCCTTATTTCCTGGGCAAGTTCTGTGTACTTGCTAATTTTTTCAGTGCATGTGTTTTGTACATTGTGAGTGTCTATAATGTATGTGATTTTATTGTGTTTGTCAATGAGTGTGATGTCTGGTCTGTTGTGGTAAATTGTTTTATCTGTGATTATGGCTCTGTCGTAATACATTTTGTGCGTGTTATTTTCCAATACTGTCTGTGGAATATACTTGTAGTATGGTTCGTGGATGTCTGCCAATTTGTGTTTCTTTGCAAGCTCTTGGTGTATTATATTTGCTACTTGATTGTGTCTATGTAAGTAATCTGTCTGTGCCAAGAGCTTGCAACCAGAAGTGATGTGTTGTATAGTTTCTGGCATGATGTGACATTTTCTGCATGTGTCATTTGTGAGTGTTGTATCTTTGAGTATGTGTTTTCTGTAGTTTTTAGTATTTATGACCTGATCCTGTATGGCAATCATGAATCCTTCCGTCTCCCCAAAGAGGCATCCCCGATCTAACCAGCTGTTTGACGCAGTTTTGTCAACAAAATCCTGGGCCAGGTCATAAAGATGACTGCCATGGAGTGCCTTACGAGCCCACGATTGCTTGATGGTGTCTATGCTTTTTATATGTTGTGTCATGTCTGTATGATATGAGTGTAAGTTTAATGGTGTGTTATTTGAGTCTGCTAGAGTTACTGCTTTATGTAATTGTGATGTTTCTTGTTTCCTGTAGAAAAACTCTCGCAGTGACTGTATTTGTTTGTAGTGAAGGTCTACTATGACAATCATGCCACGTCCACCATCTTTACTTGGAAAGGCTAATCGTTCTATGGCGAATTTAGGATAATGTTGTTTACGCTTAGTAAGTGTTGTTCTTGTTTTCCTTTGGAGTAGCTCGAGATCTGTGTGAGTCCAATGTGTAAATCCAAAAAAGTATGTGAGTACTGGGACGACATATGTGTTTATTGCTTTAACTGTGTGTTTTGTATTTAACAGTGTTCTGAGGATAGCATTTAAATTCGCCATTCGATGCATCTGCTAATGCCTACTATATTATAAATAAAATTAATACGACAATAAGAATATATAAAAACCTTTGTTAATTTATTTTTATAAACATTATCTTCATACAACTTAATTTTTTGTAAGAAATTATATTTATACTATGTCATGAAAATCAAAATATAAAACATATTTTTGAAGCGTGTACGTTTTCTATTGGCCGCCGAACTGTAATATAGAGATCGATCGCTTATTGTAATTTTTGAAATCAAATATGAGCGAAAACATTAAGTTAAAATCTTTAAAGTGAAACTGAGAAAAATATACGATTTCAATATTTATTTTCACACATTCCTATGGGATTTTATAATTAGAATTTTTAGCGTTTAATTGCTAATTGTATTATTATTTTCTGTACGAATAAAATACGAAAAGCAAATTCTTTTGTATTATGTGCAAGTTTTTTGTTTTATCTTCTTTTCAGTGTTTTCTTTTGTTTTTCCGGAGAGTCGGGAAACACTAATTCTCATTATCGTCTTATCAGTTGATCTAACACTAATGTAGCTTTATTTAATAACGTATCATATATAATGTACAATAAGTACTAAGTTCAGTAAATTGAGTCGTAAATTGTAACGTTGGTTAGGTTTTTACGTAAACGTCGTGTATTATTTTATGTTTCTCTTTCCTCTTAACATGAGCTCTTGACTACTTTTGGCTTCGATAAAATATTAATTTATCGATAATCTTAAACTGCTTGTAATATTTTATTTCAAATGAACTTCACTATATACTTCAATAATGTCACTTTTTAATCAATTTTTAATTGTATTTTTCATACATAAATTTTTTCATTTTTCACAATTCCTAATCAGACACAAATTTCATTTCTTGATGACCGGAATTTTTACTTTATTAATGTAATGCATACGATTGTTATTAAGAAAGTAAAAAGGCAATGGGTGATATTAATGTCTGAACAGCAACAGAAAAAAGACACACGACAAAATTTGACAATATAATAACTATTTTATTTAGTTCAAATTATTTCTAAATTAAAACTTGATCAAATAATATATACGAAATCCAACTCATATTTTATTTTATCATTTAAAATAATATTTTTTAATTAAACATAAAATATCCCACAAAATACGAATTAATAAGATTTGCAATCTTCTTCAAATTTACAACGTGATTTCCTTCAAAAAATTGTGTTATTAATGTATTTATTTCTAAAATATTTAAATATATAATTAAAATTATGCTTACGATAATGTATATTTGATGGATTCTTTAGAGCATTTGGAAAATTTATTCTCGTTACCATTTCTTCGACCTCCCATAATGTATCCGTCTGATGATGGACAATCTAATGCTCCAGGATTTCCAGGAAATCCGATTTTATTGGCATCTTCTCCGTCGTGCACGCTTCCAAGTCTAAAATTTCGTTTCAAATTTAGAATATTTCTACATTTAATGTAATATATTAAGTTACTTACAGATGTCCTGATTCATGTGCTACTACCCAAGCTCTATCAGGATGATTGAGTGGATCGATAGTAACCACGCCAACTTTAGTACATCTCTTGCAAACACCGGTTGTGTACGCAATGCCTATAAGACAATTTATTTGGAAGTACGTAGAAACAATTTTAGGTGACGTAGAAGAAAACAGAAAAATACTTACCGAGTACATTCAAACTAACTGAATTATCTTTATTTAGCGAGCCCAATTTACGACTAGTAATAAATATTGAAATTACTCAAACTGTAATCTATAAATATCAATAATATAATACTTACTTGACAATTAGCATGATAATATCAGCATCTACAGCCAAACCAGTAGCGTGATAACAGTAATAGTAAGACATTTTATCAAGTAAGTCGTAAGCATTAAGATGTCGTTCGTATCCCGGTATTGCACTCTCGTGTATATAAGATGGATCCGTATTTCTCTGTAATTGCAAAGGAAATTAAACAAATAAATATAGTTGATGGATAAATTACGCATTTTCTTCAATTACCTTGTACAAAATAACTCCAATAACGGAAAGTTTTATTCCCAATTCTAACGTATCAATTATGTTTTGTACCTGAATAATAAATAAAAACAACACAAAAATATCAATTGTAATCTAAAGATAAATATTAATATATTACATTTAAATGCATGTAACAAATAATATCCTACCTCGATAAACATACGAGCAACAAATTTTTCTAGATATTCCTCTCTTTTCAAATATCTGGTAAAGTTACTTTCTGATAAGATCAGATATTTCAGCACTATGCACTGATCGTCTCTGGCCATTCTCTCCACTTTCTCTACTGTTTCTTTAACACCTATAGGCATGACTGTAAAACAAAGTAAATAGGTTAATAAAACCTAAGCTGCGAAGTATTAAAAATGAAAAATGTTTCTGTGTATAGGCCTTGATACCTCCGTCATCNCTAACGTATCAATCATGTTTTGTACCTGAATAATAAATAAAAACATCACAAAAATATCAATTTTAATCTAAAGTTAAATATTATTATATTACATTTAAATGCATGTAACAAATAATATCCTACCTGAATAAACAGGCGAGCAACAAACTTTTCTAGATATTCCTGTTTTTTTAAATGTCTGGTAAAGTTACTTTCTGCTAAGATCAGATATTTCAGCACTATGCACTGATCGTCTCTGGCCATTCTCTCCACTTTCTCTACTGTTTCTTTAACACCTATAGGCATGACTGGAAAACAAAGTTAATAGGTTAACAAAACCTAAGCTGCGAAGTATTAAAAATTAAAAATGTTTCTGTGTATACCTCCGTCATCGCCAAAAGAGTTTTTGTCACTTATAACTTTCACAATTTGATGAGGAATTCTTCCCTCTCTATCCGTCCTTCCCGACTCATACGGTTCAATTCTCAAGTTTGAATTCACAATTCCTTCCTAAAAAATATGCATAAAAGTACTATATTCTGTACAAAAATACGTATAATTATTAATAATAGTAATAATTACAATTTTGACAGGTCCTTCTTCATCGATCAACAAAGCTGCTCCATTAGTGCTATTTCTGTACATTTTTCTTTTCAAGTCTTGTACTTCGATCTTAAAACATTTAAGTATTTATGTAGACTTACTATTTTCATCAAAATATATAATCCTAATACAAATATACTGGTACAGTATGTAAATTTAGTAACATTGTGATTAACGAATGTCATAATAACAATCCGAATTGCATTTTGTAAGTGAAATCTATTACATTTTTAATATAAGACAGTTAGTTGTTTTTCGAACACATGGTAATTCTTTTCTTGACACTGTATTTTTGTCTGCAAATGTATACAACAAATAATTCTATCACGTAGTTTAAGTCTGGCCATTTTTGAATTGCTCATCTCCAATCTGCCATAAATATATTCAGTTCGGACAAGTTCAATTTCTTTACTTTGAAATTTCGCTACTTCCACTTGCCCTCTTTTCGTTCATCGAACTCCCGAAATACTTTTTTATAATTTCGACTATTTCGATTATTGCGGCTATTGCGAGAAGCCGAGTACACACGTTACTTTATACCATTGAGATGTTGCATCCAGCACAAATGGTGACTAGGAAGAACACTAGATAAATCTATATCTATATATATATATATATATATATATAAATGGACATGTATGTCCCTATATTTCACTTTTTTTGCAAAAACTACACATCGCACGTGAATGGTGTTTGTATGTGGTGGTATCCCCAAGTCTCCATTCGTGCATAGGGGTGGTTGCGTCTCGATAGCTATAAGGGTGCGGTAGATATGTGGCTGAAAGTAGTTGAAAGTGGCTTTCTATTTCGAATGTTTTGTTCGAATTTGTTCGAATTAAATTCGAACATAAAATTCGAATATTGATTCGATTATAGAACGATTGTAAACGTTCCAGAAACGTTGAAAATAGTTTGTTTGACTAAAGGTAAAAATTATCTAATTAGTCTGGAAACGGGGGACCTAATTCTTGCATTCTGTGAAAACGGGTAAGATTAGCTATAATGTAATTATCTTAATCTTCACTATCGTTACTTTTTGCCCAGCGAAGCGAGTCCTTGCAGCTAGATTCTAGATTACTTAAAAAGACAGTCTTTTATATATATATATATAAAACTATATTACATACAAATAAAAACCCAGCGAAGCGGGTCCTTGCAGCTAGTGTTGTAAATAAAGCTACTGTATAACCTTATGAAAAAGAATAATAATTTAAAAAACTGACTTACCGAGGGAAGTATTCGATTGTTCGCATCAAGCAGTGCGAAGTTTTCCGCCAATATTTCGCCAGCAGGTTCTAATTTCACTTCTATTTCTTTGTTTAGAGCTCGGAATTTGACCGTCTTCACTCCAGATCTCGATGTTTCCACCGACGGAAACACCAGGACGTCAACTCGACCTGTTTATTTATTAATATCAGACACTTAAAAATATCCCTTCAAAACTGTATATTAAAAACTCTTGAATATTATTAATATTTTAATAAAAACAATATTGTCTTACCACTTGAAATGGCCGAAACGACTACAAATGGGAAAAATATTGCAAAATAGAAGATCATGATTAGTTATAGCAATGGCCATGTTTCCATTCTATTTATAGTCGTTTAAATCTAGTGGAAAATGCTGATTAGTATAATTAATTGTTTTCTCATTCTCTGCCAATCGCTATTTCGCATCTGTTTTAAATTTTAATTATCGTTGGAAAATCATTAATTTTTTATTATTATTTTTAAGGTATATAATTTCGTCGTGTAAAAATAATTCAAAGTGTTATAAAATATATTGTTTTTCTTCACATAAAATAATATAATTTCGCAAGTTTTTAAGTTAGTAAGAACTTCAACTTTTGATTCATGTAAAACATTTTGAATAAGTGAAAAATTTCTACAATTCAGTTTCTAACATTATTTGAACCTGTAACGACGATTTGCCAATTAGTAGAATTTTCGTAGTAAAATAAAATATAAAATATTCGTATTTTAAGTTTATTAAATAAGAAAAATGTGTTCAAATACTTCAAAATTTCAATCGTGGTTTCGAAAATGATGGAAAATCTATTTAAACTATTTTTTACTTAGAAGTACAACTCGTAACGATAACATATCTAAAATCATGTCAGTAACTACCCGCAAGGTAAATTAGTCTCTGACTATCTATACAGGAATCAGAATTGCTAATTTTCGGGAGTCTATTCCTCAGCCCTTTCAAACANTTCTATTTCTTTGTTTAGAGCTCGGAATTTGACCGTCTTCACTCCAGATCTCGATGTTTCCACCGACGGAAACACCAGGACGTCAACTCGACCTGTTTATTTATTAATGTCAGACACTTAAAAATATCCCTTCAAAACTGTATATTAAAAACTCTTGAATATTATTAATATTTTAATAAAAACAATATTGTCTTACCACTTGAAATGGCCGAAACGACTACAAATGGGAAAAATATTGCAAAATAGAAGATCATGATTAGTTATAGCAATGGCCATGTTTCCATTCTATTTATAGTCGTTTAAATCTAGTGGAAAATGCTGATTAGTATAATTAATTGTTTTCTCATTCTCTGCCAATCGCTATTTCGCATCTGTTTTAAATTTTAATTATCGTTGGAAAATCATTAATTTTTTATTATTATTTTTAAGGTATATAATTTCGTCGTGTAAAAATAATTCAAAGTGTTATAAAATATATTGTTTTTCTTCACATAAAATAATATAATTTCGCAAGTTTTTAAGTTAGTAAGAACTTCAACTTTTGATTCATGTAAAACATTTTGAATAAGTGAAAAATTTCTACAATTCAGTTTCTAACATTATTTGAACCTGTAACGACGATTTGCCAATTAGTAGAATTTTCGTAGTAAAATAAAATATAAAATATTCGTATTTTAAGTTTATTAAATAAGAAAAATGTGTTCAAATACTTCAAAATTTCAATCGTGGTTTCGAAAATGATGGAAAATCTATTTAAACTATTTTTTACTTAGAAGTACAACTCGTAACGATAACATATCTAAAATCATGTCAGTAACTACCCGCAAGGTAAATTAGTCTCTGACTATCTATACAGGAATCAGAATTGCTAATTTTCGGGAGTCTATTCCTCAGCCCTTTCAAACACCTATAGTAATTTCGAATATCTCGTTCAAATGAAAATTGTTTTCTTAGGAAAGTATGCAAAGTTTCACGATTTTGTCTAAATCAAAAATCTGAAAAGCTGTATTTTCTTCTCATTTTCTTCATTTCTCACTACAGACTCTCGGAGAGAAGAAATTACTCGGTGTAGAAAGCTCAAATTTTAAACTTATACCTTTTTCTTTATCAGTGAGATGCTGACAAAACTTCCTAGTCGATTGGTCGGAGTTGACGGGGGTTTCCCTCATAGAGCAAATTCAATTTTACGGTTTAATTTTATGTTTTTAGGAATAAAATAGAGTGGATACAAATGATTTTTATTTAAAATGTAATTCTTAATTACAAATGCTCAAATTTACGCTAATTAAAACTTTTTATAACGGTTTTTCTGAACGGTGTATCGAAAGCGTCGGTCGGCGCCGACCGAAATGAATACTGATAGCATTTGTGTTCATTCGACCGTCGCCGAGTGTACACCGAATTGTACGTCATCGTATTATCTCTTGACGTATTAATACAATTAATAAACAAAAGCATTTGAGATATAAAAAAATTATATCAAGTAAAAACTTATGACCATTTAGACGACAATCAAATTGTTTTTAGGAGTTTTCCATTGGTAAATCTAAGCTCGGCGATTCGAAGCGGTACCCATAAGAATTTTACCTGTATTATTGTTTCCTACAGTTTAATTCTAAGTCCAAACTTATCTTTATTAAATTAAAATTTCTAAAATCAATTTGACTGTCGTCTAAATTGTCATAAATTTTTACTTGGAGTAAGTTTTTTACATATCAGATGTTTTTCTGTCGCTGGATGTCCAGGTGCAAAAACAATATCGCCGTTCTTTTTAATTTAATAATATTTAATTAAGAATTTTGTATGAATTGTTTACTTTAATATCTATATTTTCTTTGTTTAGAATCTTAATGATCATCAAATAAGTTTTGATTATTATTTTTATTAGGCGAAACTTTACATATAATAAACGAATATAACTGATGTTTATATAATCTATGCGAAGCTGTCATATTCATGTAAAAATTATTTGCGACAATGCGCCGATATATCTGATAGAGCCACTTAAAATGATAACACAGGTCTGCAAGTAAAAAACTGCATAGGATTTTTATACATTTTCTTACAGATTTCAACTTGGTAAAAACGAAAAAATACCAAAAAAATTCTGTCTCGTCAATTTTTCTTTTTGTTACACTCAAGTTTTTGTTTGTATTTAGCGTAAAATTACTAATTAACTTTTTAGTAATTTTTTTAAATTAAAAAATGACCTTAAAACAAAGACTTCTCACATTAATTCTATCAATTATAGCTGGACTTGGTAATAAATAAATAAAAATGTTAATGGTTGAAGAGAGTACTGGTAGCGGCAGGTGGGTTAAGTAGTTTTAGCGTTAGGAAGAAGGTGCATGATCGTATAGAAACAGGTTAAAAGTTGATAGTGAGTAATATTATTGGTGAGGTTGAGCATGTTTCGACAAGTTATCTGAGATACTATGAATAAATATATACAACCTGCTGTTGGATTAGATCATGTTTCAACAAGCTAAATAAGTTCAGTATCTCGCTGGTCATCTAATGCCATACTCAGTTTATATCCAGCATTCGAACGCTACTGTGCTTATATTTTTATTTCTGGAATATGGCTCGCAGAGGCTTCCCGACATCTTCTATTATATTTGTAGTGAATACACAGTGAAAAGTAAACAAAGAAACATAAGTGAGTTTGTGAAGAAAGTTTATTTTGCGTATTTCAAATTGAAACTTGGAGATCAAGACAAAGCAGGTTTTTGGAAACAATGGGAGAAAAGGAATAAGAAGCATGGGACTCTTTCAAGAATGTAGTGCATAAGTTTTTGGAGAATACTAAAGACCCTGACTATAAAACCATTGCACAAAGCATGCTGGCAGCAACGTATGAAGCTCGAGGATGCAAGATGAGCTTAAAAGTTCATTTCTTACACTCCCATATTGACTATTTTCCCAAAATCTTAAAAGCCTACAATGAAGAACAGGGTGAAAGATTTCACCAGGATGTCCGTGATATCGAGAGATGTTACCAAGGAAAATGGGATGTCAATATGTTAACTGACTACTGTTGGATGCTAAATCAAGAAACCAGAGAAGGAAATCGGAAACGAGTTTGGAGAAGCATCAAAAAAAGAAAAGGTTTCATAAGTAAAAAGACTAGACCTAAAATTGTGTATAAATATCAGAAACAATTTGTTGATTAATTGTAAAAAAATATAATATATTTAATTCATTGTAATAAATAAGAGTTTTCATCAAAAATTTGTTTTTATTTTGCAAAAAACCTTTACGTGATGGGATGTAACGGAAGTTATTTTTAGAATCTGCGATCTTTAAAACATATAATTCAGCAAAAATATTTCATGCAGCTGGAAAAAAAAATTTTTTCCAGATGCATGTAAT
>NW_019385058.1:374388-391350 GCF_000671375.1 Centruroides sculpturatus | reverse complement strand
AAATTTTTTCCTGAAAAATAAAATTAAGGTGATAAAAAATATAAGTAATTTTGATTTCCATTTCACATTTTCTATTTCAAAGGTATAGAATATAAAAAATATAAAAATTAAAGTGTTATTCTAAACAAACTATAATAATAACTTTTAGAAACATAAATAAAATAATACAGAAAAATAAAAATAAAACAGAAATAATATATAGTACCTAATACCATTTTATTGTTTACCATTTTTTAAAAAATAACTTCTCACGAAACTTAAATGATTTAAAGTCTTATCTCCTAATTTTGATCTAATTTTTGTATAAAATAATCCAGATTAGGTTTTTTCTAACTCTTTTCGCCCTGTGGGCACTAAGAGGGCCTCTTTTTGCAATCCCATTATGGGTTCGCCCAGGCCCGCAATGGGGCTGCCGGGTGGTGAGGGACGGAGACGACATATCCGTACGAACCACCCCCCGAAAAGTTATTAGGATTTTTCGACCCATTCGGATTCGAGCCAGACTCCCCCAGAGCGGTTGGTTGCCACCTTAACCGCTCGGCCATCCGGCCGCGTCCAGATTAGGTTAGGTTAGGTTTCTAGACTTTTTCGGACAGCATCTTTAAGTAATAAAAATCTNTAATTAAGACTTAGTTATTTACCTTCGTTTTTAATTACAGAAGGAAACAGAACCGTCTTTCATAGAACAAAGTGCAATTCGGGGAGCTGAAGAATATCTCAATCCGTTTAATTTACTTAATAATATGTTAAATTACTACTGCACACATTATACTGGTTTGGCTAAAGATGCTGATATCATTATGCTCTCTGTTAGGCAAGTGTTAGATTATCGATAGCCTATATATAGATTAGACAACAAAATATACTCTACGAAGACCTTTTGGAAGGAAAAATTAAATAAACAGCTTGTTCAATTAATGCGTACGATTTTGGTAATTTAAAATGACCAACTTCGGGCAATCGAAAATCAAAATAAACTAAATAGAACAAATACAATGACGAAATAAAAAACTAAATTTAATTATTAAAGAAACCAAAAACTATATTAGTAATTTACAGACGTTTACATGTAAATTAAACTTTATGTTTTACAGTTTCACTGCTTATTTCAGGCATTGGAAATGGAAAAAAGAATGTCTTTAGCTTAGTAATACAACAACACAAATACAACATACGCATAGATTTATGTACAGTATTACCTTAGCTAGATTCGTCGTGAAAATAATATACAAATCTTCTTGAAAGGAGTCAGGCATTTAAAAGGATCTTACCGACCGAAGATTTGTCTGATCGACAGTCTACAAAAAATCTATAAGTACACTTTGAAAGGCCTATGTATCAACGAGCACTTTTTTTCCATTTCTATTACCCAGAAATAAATTTTATACTTTACAGTTTAATGCCTAATTTATATGTTTACGAATTTAAATTAATTTTATAATTAGATTTTATTTCTTCATTGTACAGTATATGTTCTATTCAGTTTTATTCGATTTTCTGTAGACTAAAGATGGTCATCGAAAATGTCCAAAGACCTTCGCATTTAATAAATAAATTTTTAATTTATTTTTGATGCTAAAAGGTTTTTATGGCGTTTATTTTTTCTACTTATATGGCATTTTAGTATAATTTAATATAACACATATTAGACTTGGAGTAATTATATATATATATTGTTCAGTCGTAGATTGGCCAAGATAATAGACGATAATACTCTTTCCTTAAGTATTGAGGGTAATTATTATCCTGTTTATATCTATTTTATCATTTAATTCATGGCATGTATTTTTAAGTAAATTTGGTTTGTAGGCATTACATATCTCGCCGGGGTTTGTGACTGTAACAAAGTTGGCATTACCTTTGACAACTCGGATTATTTTGAAAGAGTTATTTTAGTAGCTCATGAATCAGCTCATTTGTAAGTGATTTAAAACATTAAATTAGATGTGGAGAACGTTCTAAATCTGAAACAAAATTTTTAATAATTATTCAGACTTGGAAGCCCTCACGACGGCGACGGAACTAATAAGGGACCTGCTGGAAATCCAGGAGCATTAGATTGTCCAAAAACTGACGGTTATATAATGGGAGATCGAAGTGATGATGATAAAAAATATAAATTTTCCGAATGTTCTAAGAGATGCATTGAATACTTGCTATCGTAAGCATAATTTTAATTATCTATATTTGTATATTTCAGAAATAAATATAGATACATTAATGACTAATTTCTTCTAAAAGGCTGCCCCGGGCTTCTTGTGTATTTGAAGACTGCAAAACTTAGTAATTGGTAAATATAACTAAATACACCAATGGAAACCTTGTAAATCCCAGTAAACAATTTAATGCAAACTCGAAAAATTTGGCGCTGTTTTTATGAAAAGACAGGCAATACCAGCATAAATTAGTTAATATTGTATTTGAGGTATATAATTATTTCTTATATTTGTATCGGTTTTAATTATATTCGTGTCAATAGGCAACCTAATTTTTATTTATTCAATTTTATATTTTATATATTAATATATTACCTCAAAAATTTCAAAATTTCGAAATTAGTTCTATGCATTCCAATTTAGAATGTTGTTGACATGAAGCAAATCTTACATTAAATTATTTACTGGGATTAACAAGGTTTTGATTGGTGTATTTAGTTATAGTTATCGATCCAGTTGACTTGAAGAAGTTGATTGGTAAATGATAGTGTATTTCAAACCCAAAAAATTATTATTGTAAATTAATAAAGCGTCAATTGTATTTGAAACATATAATCTTTTATTTAAAAATAACTTAAAACGAATAAAATAATTAACAATGCAGTCAAATTTGTTGTGTGCTTTGTTTTTTTTACCGATAAAAAGTAAAGTACAGTATTTAATGAAATGACAATTGTATGCATTAAGACTGTATTTCTGACTATATAAATTATATTAAGAATAAATAGAGTGCGTATAGAGTTTATATTTGAACATAAGTCAATTTAATATATATATAACGTTTTGAATAATGATATCAATATAATCTAATCTATTCTTTAGACTAGTGTTTCGATAGTTCGCCTAATCTTTATTATTCCGTTTTTGGGCTGCAATTTTTTCAAATTGCAGCCCAAAAAACTATAAATTCCCACTGTCGTCCGTCTGTCTTTCCTTAATCTCGAGAAGGTAGTTTGGAAGATGAAATCCGAGACCAAATGTGTAAACCGAAAGGACAGGAAACCTAGAATAATTGTACATAAACATCCGATGCAAACCGGAAGTCAACTTATTTCAATTCAAAACTTTTTTCTGAAAGGAGCTAAGTAGATGATTGGCACGATTCTGTAGCTAACGACAATTCCTAGTGTTGTGTACATTTCTGTCATATCGACCCAGACGTTTCGCTAGCACCTCAGTAATAACGAGAAACTCTTAAATTTAAAATTCTATATTTCTAGATTCTGTACATTTTTTACGAGGTTTTCGAATGACAGATAA
Organism: Centruroides sculpturatus; assembly: GCF_000671375.1. Lineage (NCBI taxonomy): Eukaryota > Metazoa > Arthropoda > Arachnida > Scorpiones > Buthidae > Centruroides > Centruroides sculpturatus. The sequence goes on along the minus strand of NW_019385058.1, from coordinate 387,874 downwards.
AGAAAAATAAGAAAAAATAAAGCTTTTTGACGATTTTTGCACTTTTCAATTGCTTATATTTCGGCAACCGCTTTATACAAATTTTTGAAATTTTACACACTACACAGGAAAACAATTTTTCATACGAGATATTCGAAATTACAATAGGTATTTAGGGGATTGAGAGATCGACCTCCGAATACCGGCAATTCTTGTTTCTGTATATATATATATATATACAGAAACAAGAATTGCCGGTATTCGGAGGTCGATCTCTCAATCCCCTAAATACCTATTGTAATTTCGAATATCTCGTATGAAAAATTGTTTTCCTGTGTAGTGTGTAAAATTTCAAAAATTTGTATAAAGCGGTTGCCGAAATATAAGCAATTGAAAAGTGCAAAAATCGTCAAAAAGCTTTATTTTTTCTTATTTTTCTTTATCTGTCATTCGAAAACCTCGTAAAAAATGTACAGAATCTAGAAATATAGAATTTTANATATTGTATAACAAGTACAATCTATATATTAACAGGAATTATTATACTGGAATTATGGATGCAGATATTTAGTCTTACAGTTCAAAAATAATGTTCTTTATTTAGTTCACCTGTAAGACTAAATATCTGCATCCATAATTTCAGTATAATAAGTCCTGTTAATATATAGATTGTACTGTACTTGTAATAGAAAATAAATTTTAAATTTTAAATTACGAATATTTGATATTTTATTTTACTACGAAAATTCTACTAATTGGCAAATCGTCGTTACAGGTTCAAATAATATTAGAAATTGAATTGTAGAAATTTTGAACTTATTCAAAATATTTTACATGAATCAAAAGTTGAACTTCTTATCAACTACTGTAAAGTAAAAAGTTTCGAAATTATATTATTTTATGTGAAGAAAGACAATATATTTTATTACACTTTGAACTATTTTTACACGACAAAAATATATACATTAAAAATAATAATAAAAAATTAATGATTTTCCAACGATAATTAAAATTTAAAACAGATGCGAAATAGCGATTGGCAGAGAATGAGTAAACAATTAATTATACTAATCAGCATTTTCCACACGATTTAAACGACTATAAATAGGGTGGAAGCATCCCTATTGCTATAACTAATCATGATCTTCTATTTTGCAATATTTTTCCCGTTTGTAGGCGTTTCAGCCATTTCAATTGGTAAGACAATATTTTTTATTAAAACATTAATAATATTCAAGAGTTTTTAATATACGGATTTGAAGGGATATTTTTAAGTTTCTGATATTAATAAATAAACAGGTCGAGTTGACGTCCTGGTGTTTCCGTCGGTGGAAACATCGAGATCTGGAGTGAAGACGGTCAAATTCCGAGCTCTAAACGAAGAAATAGAACTGAAATTAGAACCTGCTGGCGAAATATTGGCAGAAAACTTTGCACTGTATGATGCGAACAATCGAATACTTCCCTCGGTAAGTCATTTTCTAAATTATTATTCTTATTCATCAGGTTATACAGTAGCGTTATTTACAACATATAAGTAGCGTTCTTATCATATTGGCCTAGTTACCATTCGTGCTAGGTGCAAATCTCAATGGTATAAAGTAACGTGTGTATTCGGCTTCTCACAACAGCTGCAATAATCGAAATAGTCGAAATTATAAAAAAGTATTTCAAGAGTTTAATGAACGAAAAAAAGGCAAGTGAAAATATCGAAATTTCAAAGTGTGGAAATTGAACTTGTCCAAATTGAATATATTTATGGCAGATTGGAGATGAGCAATTCAAAAATGGTCAGACTTAAACTACGTGATAGAATTATTTGTTGTATACATTTTCAGACAAAAATACGGTGTCAAGAAAAGAATTACCATGTGTTCGAAAAACAACTAACTGTCTTATATTAAAAATGTAATAGATTTCATTTACAAAATACAATTCGGATTGTTATTATGACATTCGTTAATCATAATGTTACTAAATTTACATACTGTATATTAGTATTAGGATTATATTTATTGATGAAAATAGCAAGTTTACATAAATACTTAAATATTTTAAGATCAAAGTACAAGACTTGAAAAGAAAAATGTACAGAAACAGCACTAATGGAGCAGCTTTGTTAATCGATGAAGAAGGACCTGTCAAGATTGTAATTATTACTATTATTAATAATTATACGTATTTTTGTACAGAATATAGAACTTTTATGCATATTTTTAGGAAGGAGTTGTGAATTCAAACTTGAAAATCGAACCGTACGAGTCGGGAAGAGCGGATAGAGATGGAAGAATTCCTCATCAAATTGTGGAAGTTATAAGGGACAAAAACTCTTTTGGCGATGACGGAGGTATCAAGGCCTATACACAGAAACATTTTTCATTTTTAATACTTCGCAGCTTAGGTTTTATTAACCTATTTACTTTGTTTTACAGTCATGCCTATAGGTGTTAAAGAAACAGTAGAGAAAGTGGAGAGAATGGCCAGAGACGATCAGTGCATAGTGCTGAAATATCTGATCTTATCAGAAAGTAACTTTACCAGATATTTGAAAAGAGAGGAATATCTAGAAAAATTTGTTGCTCGTATGTTTATCGAGGTAGGATATTATTTGTTACATGCATTTAAATGTAATATATTAATATTTATCTTTAGATTACAATTGATATTTTTGTGTTGTTTTTATTTATTATTCAGGTACAAAACATAATTGATACGTTAGAATTGGGAATAAAACTTTCCGTTATTGGAGTTATTTTGTACAAGGTAATTGAAGAAAATGCGTAATTTATCCATCAACTAGATTTATTTATTTAATTTTCTTTGCAATTACAGAGAAATACGGATCCATCTTATATACACGAGAGTGCAATACCGGGATACGAACGACATCTTAATGCTTACGACTTACTTGATAAAATGTCTTACTATTACTGTTATCACGCTACTGGTTTGGCTGTAGATGCTGATATTATCATTCTAATTGTCAAGTAAGTATTATATTATTGATATTTATAGATTACAGTTTGAGTAATTTCAATATTTATTATTAGTCGTAAAATGGGCAAGCTAAATAATGATAATACAGTTACTTTGAATGTACTAGGTAAGTATTTTTCTGTTCACTTCTACGTCACCTAAAATTGTTTCTACGTACTTCCAAATAAATTGTCTTGTAGGCATTGCGTACACAGCCGGTGTTTGCAAGATATGTGCTAAAGTTTGCGTGGTTACTATCGATCCACTCAATCATCCTGATAGAGCTTGGGTAGTAGCACATGAATCAGGACATCTGTAAGTAACTTAATATATTACATTAAATGTAGAAATATTCTAAATTTGAAACGAAATTTTAGACTTGGAAGCGTGCACGACGGAGAAGATGCCAATAAAATCGGATTTCCTGGAAATCCTGGAGCATTAGATTGTCCATCATCAGACGGATACATTATGGGAGGTCGAAGAAATGGTAACGAGAATAAATTTTCCAAATGCTCTAAAGAATCCATCAAATATACATTATCGTAAGCATAATTTTAATTATATATTTAAATATTTTAGAAATAAATACATTAATAACACAATTTTTTGAAGGAAATCACGTTGTAAATTTGAAGAAGATTGCAAATCTTATTAATTCGTATTTTGTGGGATATTTTATGTTTAATTAAAAAATATTATTTTAAATGATAAAATAAAATATGAGTTGGATTTCGTATATATTATTTGATCAAGTTTTAATTTAGAAATAATTTGAACTAAATAAAATAGTTATTATATTGTCAAATTTTGTCGTGTGTCTTTTTTCTGTTGCTGTTCAGACATTAATATCACCCATTGCCTTTTTACTTTCTTAATAACAGTCGTATGCATTACATTAATAAAGTAAAAATTTTCGTCATCAAGAAATGAAATTTGTGTCTGATTAGGAATTGTGAAAAATGAAAAAATTTATATATTAAAAATACAATTGAAAATTGATTAAAAAGTGATATTATTGAAGTATATAGTGAAGTTCATTTGAAATAAAATATTAAAAGCAGTTTAATATTATCAATAAATTTATATTTAATCAAAGCCAAAAGTAGTCAGAAGCTCATTTTAAGAGGAAAGAGAAACATAAAATAATACACGACGTTTACGTGAAAACCTAACCAAAGTTACAATTTACGACTCAATTTACTGAACTTAGCACTTATTGTACGTTATATATGATACGTTATTAAATAAAGCCACATTAGTGTTAGATCAACTGATAAGACGATAATGAGAATCAGTGTTTCCCGACTCCCCGGAAAACAAAAGTAAACACTGAAAAGGAGAAAAAACAAAAAACTTGCACATAATACAAAAGAATTTGCTTTTCGTATTTTATTCGTACAGAAAATAATAATACAATTAGCAATTAAACGCTAAAATTCTAATTATAAAATCCCATAGGAATTTGTGGAAATAACATATTCAAATTGTATATTTTTCTCAGTTTCACTTTAAAGATTTTAACTTAATGTTTTCGCTTATATTTGATTTGAAAAATTACAATAAGCGATCGATTCCTATATTACAGTTCGGCGGCCAATAGAAAAAGTACACACTTCAAAAGGGTGTTTTATACAGTATTTTAATTTTCATAACAGAGTATAAATATAATTTCTTACAAAAAAAATTAAGTTGTATCGATATAATGTTTATAAAAATAAATTAACAAAGGTTTTTATATATTTTTATTGTCGTATTAATTTTATGTATAATATAGTAGGCATTAGCAGATGCATCAAATGGCAAATTTAACCTCGTATGGGATATATTGATTTTATATTATTTCCATATTTCTTACACATTTTTGAAGTGTAGTCCCATAATTTAGTCCCGTAAAGTAAATTAGAAATATATACAGATATTTAATTGTATCTTCACTCGATATGTGTCTTATCTAACATATTGTCAATAACCAATACTGAGTATTCGATGTTAATCTAACTTTTATTCTGAGTTATCAATATGAATGCATATAGCAAATGTCTATCTGATGATTTTTTACTGTGTGAACATTTCTTCTAATCTGGCTACTTAAAATTATAGGGGGCGAATTCACGAAAGCGTCGTATCTCAAATTTGGTATTCAGAAAATTTGTCGTAACCGAAAATGTCGTAAATAAACGTCGTTATATTACGACATGGAATCGTTTGTTGTAACTCAAGGCAATCCAAGCCGGCCGATGAGCATTTAGCTCTCTCGGTCGAGGAATTATGCAGTTCATGAAAAATTCATTGTTCATTTCGTCTGTCGATCGAAGACATTTTGTTAACGGAATTAAGTTGAAACCTGCTCAACTCGCTTTAAGCTCATTTTACGCTTTGCTACGACATAAGATATAATGGCCACGTGATTAAAAGAAATTATGGCTAAGATTTTACTCTCGTTTTTACGCTAAAGCTTAGTTCACACTTACTTGTGAGCGCGATTCTCTGGCGAAAGCGAAAAACAGAGCGAATAACCCGGCCTTAATCTAATCCTATCGAATGTCGAGGGAAACGATTTTTAGTTTAATTGAGGAACTGAATCCTCGTTTGAAAAGGCGCACTATTTTAGTAATCACGTTAAAATTATAAACAGATCTGTTATAACAAATTATAGAAAATTTACTAGTGTTTTCTTTTTGAAACGCTTCTGTAATTTCTCTCAATTTCTCATTTAATTTCATCTATGCTTCTACACACAGTACATTACTAACACCATTCATGTCATTAGACCTAATCCCTAATAATTACCTTTTCCACGAAAAGTAAGCTGGATCTATCCTTTCATCCATTATTATTGATTCTTTTTTCGATTCATATCTATGAACGCTTTTTCACCCATTCTATCGAGGAAACTTAAGTCTGAGACAACTCACACCATTTGAATGTTCCCGAACTATATTCCTATTAGACGAAACATTACACTCTCGAAATCGGATCACTGATATTTTGTCGTAAATATTCAATCCAGTTATGACGAGGTTTGTCAATTGCAGATACGATTTGTCCAAAGTTTGTCGTATTAAACTACATCGCGAAAGTACGACGTTGTTACTAACGACACTTTCGTGAATCCGGGCTTCAGGTTTTTTAATGTAGCTGAAATGCTCAACCTGAATTCATATATAATGTTAAAATTATTCATTAAAACAATCTGAATTTAACTTGTTCGAATAAATTTTCATTATTATAAATTAAAGTAATTGTTGTCGTCCACAGAAAGTCCTCCTGGCGGCGCGAGATTAATTTTCTGGCATGCTTGCTGGCGTCATTTTACAGCAGCAAATAACGAATTCCGAAGATATTATTAACTAGAAGAAAACTTTAAATCAGTGTTGTCATACATATAATGGACTGTATCCATGGGATATAACGCTAATTAATAGGCTGTGAATAATGTTTGTAATTTTCTTTGTATTAGGATAGGAAATACTCATATGTATACTCATATATTCAAGTACATTAATACCTCGGTTTTCGTTGAAATTTTTCGCGAAAAATTTGTCTCGGATTTCGTCGGCGTGCTCAAGTAACCTCGCTGCTAATTTTGCGAAAATAAAGGGCGACCCACGCGTTTTCCGACTCAGTGTGGCGTTATTTCTCGTTATGTTAACATCATCCCGCGACGGCCCGCCATTGGCCAACGGTTCCGTTCCCTGAACACTGGGAGTTCTGTCGTGGGTTCGCGCTTCGCCAGGGCGGGCTGGACAAGTGAAGTTTTCCGGGTTTAATCCACGTCTGTAACGCCTGAATAGGAGCCAGTTACTTTTAAACGGATTTCCCGGAAAGCATTATTACCCACGATACGACCATCATAAACGTATACAACTACTATTACATGACAATTACACACTTTACCACGGGGCAATATAGACTAGAAGCTCATGTCCAACTAGCTTCTACAAGACAAGTCATTACCCCGCGTGTCTAGCCGAACAATTCCATTGCTTTCATCTTAATGCTAATTAACTTATCTTTAATCTTAATGCTTTTATCTTTATGCTAATTAACTTATCTTTAATCTTAATGCTTTTATCTTTATGCTAATTAGTCTTTTATGTTAATTTCTTATTGCTTTTAGTATTTAACGCTATATTAATTCTCTATAAAATGTCTTTTGGAGTGTCTAGAACGAATTAATTGGATTTACATTGATTCATATGAAAATAATTGTCTCGGTTCTTGTCAGTTTCGGATTTCGCCGATTGTTTTCGGACGGATTATCGACGAAAACCGAGGTATCATTGTACAGTATATAACGCGGGTTCGTATAACGGAGATTCCTATAACGTGGCGAAAAAATTGCGACGTTATAGGAAGTATTCGTATAAAGACGCTAAAAGGGACTCGTAAAACGTCGTCGCCGGCTCGTGTCGCGACAGGATTGGTCGAATCTGGACCAATAGTGGACGAGCAGACGAACTACTTTCTGTATATATAATTATATATTAACTTAATTTATTGTAACTTTATTATAATTATATATATACTTTCCGCCGTCTAGCGCCACGCTACGGAGAGTTTGAGCAGGTAAATTGAGTTTACTATCGTCTGTACAGTATATAGGCCTAAATTACGTACTGTAAGTCTAATACAGTGTTGTAATTTTATACATTTCTTGTGAAAGAAACATTTCTTATTTAACGGCCATAAAAATTATTTATATTAATGATGTCTCCAAAGTTCAGCGAAGTTTTCGCAGAAAAATAACTTATCAGAAATCGCGACCGCCGTTTGGTGCGCTGCTCCGCGAAGAAAACAAGCTTAAGCAATGGCGACGTCGAACGGTGCACACTCGGTAAGTAATCCTACAATTTTTTGTTTATAGCATAGTTTAGACGGATTATTCCCAAAAAATTATACGTGTTTTGGAAATGTTGAGTCGAATTAGTCTAGAATTGATTAATTTTATGGAAGAAAACCTTTCAAACAGCCGTAGTCCGTAAACTTCACACGTGTCGGGCTGCGATTGGCTCATGTATTTAAGGATTCCTGCAACGTAAAATTCGTATAACGTGGAACGTATCTACGCGTTATAGGGGGTCTACTGTATATAAAATAGTTTATAATTACGTCTTAAATTAATATTAATATTTTTGTATCATTAATAAAAATTTGAGATTAAAAATAATTTAAATGTAATAACTCCTGCATTTAATATATTAAATTGTAATTTTAATTTTATTGACACATCCTATAAGATAAATATTTTTATTTTATTTTATTCTGGAGTGCAATGGAGTTTACTTGTAGTCAAAAATTAACAAAATTAACAAACTTAATCATAATGACTATCCCATACACAGTAAGAAAATATAAATCAGTGTTTGTCAAACTTTGTGCTCAATGATCACTTCCTGTCATTCCAATCCTTTCGAACATCAATATTTTTATGAACTTAAATAAAAATGATTCTTTATAAAACGAAGGAAACCCGAGTTTAAATACATTTTTGAGTTTCGATATTTATACAGAATTAGTAAGAAAATATACGATAAGAAAATTCGGTTCTAATCATAATAAAAATTCGAGTTGCGTAACTTCCGGCTGGTACGAGATTTCATTTAAACTAGGTATTTTCTGGAAAAATTCTTCATTTTATTGGTAAGTATATCCAAAAAATATTTTGTTTGTCAGGAAAACATGAATCTCTCACAGTAAGTTTCTTATTCGTTTTAGGATGAAAATCTAATAACAAATAACCAAATTCGTTTTTGTCGCTTTTTTATATGCATCCATAAAAAAATCACATTTATCAGCAAAAGCTTGCCGCCCCAAACAACTTATCGCGGTTATTTTTAAATAATATCAAATAATGCGTGTTTGAAGTTATATCTCTCATAATTCTATTTTCTAGAGAGAAATTTTGCATTACCATTATCACGCTTACATTATAATGATGAGAGTAAACAAAAATGCAGTTTTTGAATCGAGTTCATACATCAAGTTATCAATTATTATTAAATCCCATCCTTGCACGGATTCAGGTAAACCATACCTGAATGTAATATCATTTTCCTCGTGAAAAAACGGTAAATACAGTCGACCCCCTATAACGCGGTAGATACGTTCCGCTTTATAAGAATTTCGCGTTGTAGGAATCCACAAATACATGAGCCAATCACTGCCCGGCACGTGTGCACTTTACTGACTACGGCTGTTTGAAATGTTTTCTTCCATTAAATTAATCGATTCTAGACTAATTTCACTCAACATTTCGAAAACACGTATAATTTTTTGGAAATAATCCGTATAAACTATGCTATTGTATAAACAAAAAATTGTAGGATTACTTACCGAGTGTGCACCGTTCGACCACGCCATTGCTTAAGCTTGTTTTCGTCGCGGAGCAGCGCACCAAATGGCGGGCGCGTTTTCTGATAAGTTATTTTTCTGCGAAAAATTCGTTGTACTTTGGAGACATCATTAAAAGAAATAATTTTTATGACCGTTGAATAAGAAATGTTTTTTTCACAAGAAATGTATAAAATTACAACACTGCATTAGACTTACAGTACGTAATTTAGGCCTATATACTGTACAGACGATAGTAAACTCAACTTACACGCTTAAACTCTCTGTAGCGTGTAAGTAGTTCGGCTGCTCGTCCACTATTGGTCCAGATTCGACCAATCCTGTCGCGAACGAATCGGCGATGACGTTTTACCGCATTTTATGAGTCTTTTAGCGTCTTTATACTAATACTGTCGCAATTATTTCGCCACGATATACGAATCCGCATTATATGAACCCGCGTTATAGGGGGGTCTACTGTATACGGAATAAGACCACAGAACCTTTTTAAATGTATTTTCATAAATTTTGTTACGAATAGTTTTTCTCACTAGTGTAGTCTTTCTGCATTACGAGCAGGGCCGGATTAACCCACTTTGGGGCTCTAGACATTTTCTTCTTACGGGCCCCCCTTTCTCACACTAGAAATAGAGCACACAAAAAATATAAAACAATAAATAAAACAAAACTAAAAAATGTGAAAAACTAAAACAAATCTTAAATTTTTATTAATAAAAAATATTTAATACACAACAATAAATTTTAGTTTTTCTAGAAAAGTTTGAACAGTTTGTTTATAAATTTAAAATATTGAAATTTGTTTTATTAAATGTCTAACAAAAGTTGTTGTAAAATAACAATATTACCTTAAAAAAATAATTGTCAACAAGACTATGTCTTGTTTATAAAATCGTACTGCTTGCTGTGTTACCAGCTTAGAGGTATGAAGGAGTACATGTCAGGAGTTGCAATTTGGCACAGAGTATTAAGTGCCCAAATCATGCGCGCATAAAAAAACCTGACTTGTAGGTACTCGGGACCGAGAACCGAGTGAAAGTAAAATACAAAATGGCGACTCTCTCTACAAACAGGCAAACCGAAGTCAGGTGGTGAGAGTACCACCCACAGTCGTTCAAGGAAATGGACTCTGACCCTAGGACTGAACACGTAGTATTTTCTTTCTTAAATAAAATTTGTAATCTAATTTTGTAAATTTGGGAGTGCTTCAAATATGACATTAAAACAGGGTTTTATGTCGTTACAAGTAGGTTTTTTAACATTGTCTAGTATAGTAAAATCGTGGGACCAGTAAAAATTTGACGTTATAATCAGGTTAAACTGTATATTGTTTGTGCACAAAAAAAAAAAAAAATAATTTCGGACGATACAATAGCCACGATTATTTTTTTCAAAGACGAGAAATTTTCGTTAGGCATCGACAAAAATTCAACCCGGGCCGACACGCAACGGAGAGAAATTTCGAAATTGGATAGGTTAATTTCATCGAAAATGCATGGTGGACGACCTCGTGGTCGTGGCTGGCGAAGTTTGAACGATCGCGCCCAAAAGCAGCGATACCAAAGAAGATTGGAGAATGAGAAAGAGATCCGCTTTGAGCGTCAAAGTGATTCCGCTTAGTAGTGTCTCCGAGACATAGTCGTGTCCCAAATACGGTTTTGCCGTTTTACTTGTTTAATTTAACCTTTTTGGTTAATATTTAAATAATATAATATTTTACCAGTTTTACCAGTATTATACAGTTGTCCAACAGAAGAGTAATCTATCTTATTTACAAATCTTTTCAAAATAGACAGTTTGACCGGGCCCTTCTAAAAACCGGGCCCTAGACATTTGTCTCATTTGTCTATGCGATGATCCGGCCCTGATTACGAGGGTCCAACGATTATACAGTTACTAGGATGTTTGAAATACTGTACATATTAATCGAACTTATAAGCTTTAGTAAATTTATAATGCTTCGGCCCGCAAATTATCTCTCTAAATATTAATAAATTCTTCTCGTTCTTTTCTATATAAATTTCATTCATAACTTCTGAACATTCCTCGAACGAATAATATAATTTATTATTAACTTCATTAATTCCTCCCTCCTCGTCAACAATTATAAAACCAAATTTTTCATCTCCTTTCCATGTTTCATCGTTAACTTTAAAATAACGTAAAACAATAGGGAAATTATCAGGAATATCGAAAGAAAAATTATTTACCGCAGCAATACAGGTATCCAAAGATTTGTACAAACGAGGAGAAACAGAATAATATCTATCACCGTCGTAAGTAATAATAAATCCATATGTTTCCATGATTGCAACTTTCAATCTTGGTATTAAAAGTAAATTCTAACGTTCATTAAAACTTTATTTATATCAAAAACCGACCAATCGTATATCTTCTATAAAATAATTGATAATCGAAACAAAATTAGTTCATAAAGTGAATTAGAAAATATAATTAATTTTTTAAAATATTTGATAATTAAACTTATTGTTAAAATAAAATTAATTTAAATCAAATTTATAAAAACATTTAATAATTAATATAGAAACTTTGCTTTATTTTTAAATTAAAATTAATTTAATTGAAATTTGTGACCAGTATGGCTCAAACCGTAACTATTAGTATATTAAAGATTACAATAATAATTTTTCAAATGCGTTCACTATAAAGTCTTCAATGATGTAGCATTTTTCAATTTTTAATTATGTCATCGTTTATAAAAATAATAATTAATTAAATCATTAATAAAATAAAAAAATGAATAAAATGAAATAAGAGTCTTTCTGATAAATCTCATGTTTTAACAATGAAACAAAGAAAAAATGACAGATATTAAAACATTATTTAATATCTTTTCTTTTTCACTTAATTTTCTTTGTTGTTTTAAAATTATATTCCGATGATTTTCTATTTGTCATATATTCTAATTTGTTACTAGTTTCTCAAAATATAAAGTTCCGATTAACTAATTTTCGTTTTTTGGGGCCTTTCTTCAAAATTATAAATTATACTTTCTAAGAATATTATATCAAAGTATAAAACATGAAAGTGAGAAAAAACAGTTTAATTATACAAGGAATTTAATTGCACTTTTCTAAAATGCATTTTGGAAAAGTGTTAAATGCGTTTTTGGCCATTTTAAAACGTATTAGAAACAACGTTGACAATTCGAAAGAAAACAGAGCTTATTTAGAATTATTTTAGTTAATTAGTATGGAAATTTGGTTAAGAACGAAATTTATAAATTAAATTATTGTACAGTTCATCTAAGGTTAATAACAATGTTAGCAATAGTTATCATAAACAGTGTTTGTAAGCAACGAAAAAAATCCAAACAACAAATTTGACTGCATTTTAATTATTTTATTCCGTGAAATTATTTTTGGATATAACATTTATTAAAGAACTAGCAGGTAGGCCCGACGTTGCTCGGGCAAAAGTAACGATAGGGAAGATTAACATTATTACGTTATAGTCAACCTTATCCGTTTTCACAGAATGCAAGAATTGGGTCCCCCTGTTTCTGGACTGATTAGAAAATTTTTAGATGGGTCTAAAAATATGTTCGATTTCCTGCAAAAACAAAAAAAAACTGCATCTGCGTCTTGCATGTCGCTTTCTCTTAACAATTCCATTGTTACGTAACACTTTCATTGTTGACACTTCATTGTTACTTAACACTTCCATTGTTACTTAACACTTCCATTGTTGATGGAAGTGTTAAGTAACAATGCTTAAGTAACAGTGTTAAGGCTTAACACTTCCATTGTTGATGGAAGTGTTAAGCCTTAATCCTGTCCCTCTCCTCCCGGGGGGAATTTTCGAAAAATCCCTTCTTAGTGTGCGTTTTCGTGACGTTTCCTGTGTACCAAATTTCAACTTTCAACTCCTAACCGTTTGGGCTCTGCGCTTATTATTATTATTATCATTATCAACTCGTCTCGATTATATATCTAACTAGCAGACCCCGCCACGCCTTGTTGTGGCTCAAAATGTATCTATTATAAATGTATAACACTTCCCCAGTGGGGGAAATTTTTCGAAAAATTTTTTCTTAGTGTACATTCTGTTGACGTACCCTATTAAAACGCAATCAAAAACGCAAAAACCCGCATCTAAAATAGTATAATAGAAGCCAAGTTTTTCAGAGTAAGCCTTAATCCTGTCTCTCTCCCCC
>NW_019385058.1:358224-371385 GCF_000671375.1 Centruroides sculpturatus | reverse complement strand
ACTCAGAGGATTAGAAAGATTCTCAAAAGCAAGCTCAATGGAGGCAATACGATCAAGGCCATGAACACCTGGGCTATACCTGTCATTAGATACACTGCGGGTATTATAAACTGGACACAAGCAGAATTGGACAATCTCGATAGAAAAACAAGAAAACTCATGACCATTTATTGTTCGCTACATCCGCGCAGCGATGTAGACCGGTTGTATCTGCCTAGAAGGTTGGGTGGTAGAGGCCTATTACAAGTAAAACAAACTGTTGAAGAAGAAAAATATGCACTGGCAGAATACGTCAAGGACAGTAGTGAGCCTGCATTGATTGCTCTCAATGATAGAAAACTCCTTAAAGCACAGCAGACAAAGAATCAGTATAAGAAAACTACATTACAAGCTAGAGCTGATAGCTGGCGTAATAAGGCGTTACATGGACAGTTCCTGGACAAAATTGAAGGAAAGGTGGATAAAGAAAGAACCTGGTTATGGCTTACCAATGGAGCATTGAAGAAGGAAACAGAAGGCCTGATTTTTGCAGCCCAGGAACAAGCAATCAGAACAAATGCAATTAAGGCAAGAATTGAAAAATCTGCTGATGATCCAACATGCAGATTATGTAAAGAAGCTGATGAAACTATTGATCATCAGCTATGGAAACGAGGTTTGAGGCAAACAGAAAGAGAACAAATGTAAGTTGTAATAACAAAAAACAAATGTATAAAAATGAAATAATGTTAATAGAATTTAATTTAATATAGGTTTAAAATAATAGTAATTGTGATCTTGTTGATAAAACTTGAATATCCAGTAGAGCAAAAAATTAAAGAAAACTGGAAAATTGTAAGAATTTCATTAAATAATTTTGTCGGAAATTTTTAAAATGTAAATTTTAATAAAAATTTTATTGTTTTATAGAACATATATAAATACCTGCTGAGGAGGGACGAATATGTCCGAAACGCAAAACTGTGTAAGTGTCCAGGTATACGAAATAAAATAAAAATTGTTTTCTGTTAATCTTTGTAATATCTGTAAAACCAGTATAATAAGTCCTGATAATAGAAGATACGAATTTATAGTCGAAAATTTACATATTAATTTAATATGAATTTTCAAATTGGTAGTTTTCAGCTTAGAACATACAAATAGTAGATTATCTATGGCTTGCTTTGCTTTGATTTTTATTTTGTTAAAATGTGCTTTAAAGGATAAATTCCAATCAAACCTGACTCCCAAATAGTCTATTTCATTTATAGTTTGTAAAGGAATATTTTCATGATATAATTTAGTGTTATTTTCGGATATTTTGCAGTTATTACGGAATATGATTACTTTCGTTTTGGTCGAATTTATTGTTAGATATAGTGATTGTAGAAATTTATTAAGTAGATTAATTTTCCTTTGTAGTGAAATCTTTGTTGGGGCCAGAAGCACAAGATCATCAGCAAAAAGAATGTAATGAAAGACTTTATTTCCTATTATAATTCCATCAGTTGATTCAGTAAAGAGACGATCAATACCTATAAGGTAAAAATTGAATAAATATGGAAAAAGGGGATCACCTTGAAGGATTCCACGGGATAATGATAAAGTTTGAGAGATATTATTGCCTTGTTTTATCTTGATGTTATAGTTTGAATATAGTTTTGAGATTACTGAAGTAAATCGGGTACTTGCACCGCAGGATTTAAGATTGTGAATCAACAGAGGCACGTGTATTGAATCAAATGCTTTTTGAATGTCAATGAAGGCAGCGTATATTTTCCTGTGTTTTTTAAAAGGTATAGTTGAATTATCATTAATAAAGTAAAGATTGCAAATTCGGTTCCTTTATTTACAGTGAATTCATATTAGAATTCGGCTTCCATTCCCATAGTTTTAGTCCATAGCTTAAATTTGTTTGCAAGAAGTGAAGTAAAACATTTTCTTATAACTGATAATAATGCTATTGGTCTATAGTTGCTAGGAGAGGAAGGATCGCCTTTTTTATATATCATTGTGAGAATGGCTGAGTTCCAGGAATCGGGGAAGAACATAGATTTATACATACTGTTAAATATGTTTAATATTTTTAGTCTAGAATTGTTTGATAATATTTTTAAAAAATCGGTAGGAATATTGTCGTATCCTGGAGTTGTTTTACTTTTGGATTTTTTAATGACATCATCCAGTTCGGTAATAGTAAAGTCACAATCCAGAATATCATTATAAACTTCTATACTTGTATTTAACAGTATTTCCGCATGGATTTGTGGAAATCTATTATAAAACTGCTTCCAGGTATTAAAATCTATTGTAACAGAATTTTCGTTTATATTTGATTTAGGCCGAAATCTTCGTATTGTATTCCAGAACACTTTGCCATTATTGTTATTATTAATTAAGTTTAGTTCAATTTTGCGAAACTAATTTGATTTTTTACTTTTAAGGAGATTATTATAAGTTCGTTTAGCTTTTTTATAACTATTAAAGTTAAGTTCAATTGAATTTTGTCTGAATTTTTTAAATTCTGCTTGTTTTGTCATTCTCATTTTATAACAGTCAGAGTCATACCATCCTTCTTTAGCTTTACTTTGAATATTTCTTGTATTTTTATTTACACATATGTAGTCATTTAGTATGGTTGTTATTAAATTGTATATTTTTTCATTATTAGTACTCGTTACAACTGGAATAGCTTTAAAACGATTATCAATCTCCCTCCGATATTTTTAAAATTTTATATTTTATTTTTGGTCTATTTTTGCATTGGTTGTTGGTTCCTTTTGCTGAAGATAGTCGAAATTTGGTTATTGTGGGAAAGTGATCTGATGCATCCATTAATGTTGTCGTAAAATTCGTGCAGTAGTCCAGAAGTAGTTCGGAACATATTGTAAGATCAATTGTTGATTTCCCCAAATGGGTTAAACATGTATATTCCGCAGGAAAGTCAGGTTTAATACGACCATTCAGTATAAAAAGTTTGTTTTCAGTTATGAAGTCTAATAATTTTTTTCCCAAATTATTAATCTGTTCATCCTTAGATTTTCGACTATTATAAATTAAATGATTAGGTCCCTTATATTTGGAGTCCATTTCCTCACCAATTCTGGAATTGAAATCGCCCAATATTATAATGTATGGAGTTATATAATGCCATATATCAATAACTTTGAAGATTTCGTTAAGAGTATTTAGATCACCGGGTGGCACATAAGTTAACATTATCATCATTGTTTTATTATTCTTATTTAATAATTTATTTCCAGTTATTGCGATGAGAAGTAGTATATAATTCCTAGATTTTTTTAACTTGGATTATTTTACAATACTTCCTTTCAATCAATAAACATAGACCACCATTCGGTCGTCCGGGACCTACTGATTTACTTGCCAGATTCTATTATAAATTTATTCAAGAAATTTGTAGTATAAAACTTATCTGATGTTATCCAGGTTTCCGTCATGGCAATAATGACCGGATTATATTTTATATGCAGAGAATTAACAAATGTAGTTTTGTATTTAAGTCCTTGGCAATTCCAATTTACTATAGCAAAGGAGTGGTTACTCTCGAAATTATACGAACTTTGTAAATGCCTTTGATTTGTGTTATATCATCTTTCCAAGTTTATCAAGTTGGAATAAGGTAAAAAGGTATCTGCATATATCAAATTTTTCATATTAATATTATAAGTAATTTTGTCAGTTCCTATTATTAAGATATCATTATGAAATTTGGCTCGTGAATTTTGTTTTCGTATATTATGTAACGCTGGAAGTAAATTTTTGCGTCTTATTCTTGAGTTTTTAGTGAGATCCGGAGTTATTTGAGTATCTCTCCAATCTTCAAGCTTATTTTGCATTTTCTTCCGAATAAAAGCAGACAAGATCTGATTTCAAAGTTGATTATTGTTAAAAGTTATTTTTATGGTTATTTTCGGAGGTTTCGTTAATTGAACCACATCTAAAATATCATCCTGAACTATATTACAAATATTCAGTAAAGAAATAATAAAGTTATGAATTTCTTCTTTAGAAACAGTTCTCGAGTTAGGATAGTTATATATTATGATGTTATTACGATTATAATCATTAACTAGAGAATCCATTCTAAATTGTGTGAGGTCCTTCTCAATTTGCATAGTATTAATTTGTTGTCGTAAATTCGTAATCTGTTCCTCCATTTTTGCTTGTTTTTCGTTAGTTTCATTTAAGTTTTCATAAATTAAATTCAGTTCCTCCTTTATATCAACAATTTGATTAAATAGTTTATCATTAGATGTTTTTATAAGATTGGATATCTTATTCCATAAAATGGTAGATGAAGTGTCTAATAAATCATCCGGGCTATGTAGTAAGGTATCAAGTACAGTACATTTGGCTAACCTGAAAAATCTTGAATTTTATGTTGATCTGACTTCTCGTTAATGTTCCTGGTCTCCATGTAGGTGTCTTGTAGATTTTTATCCGGTTGTAAATTAAAGTCTGTAATTAATCGGGAACTTGTTGCAGAGTTATCATTGCGTTTACTCGCTGATTTGGCTCGGCTGAGAGGAGGTCTTCCACGCTTAATTGGAGAACGTTGCATTGCCAAAAATATTAAACTTTCCTTATTATTATTTATGCTTTTAACTATTAATTTCCCTTTATCAAGTCAAAAAGATGATTAAATCAAATATTTGATTTTAAAATTATTGTCACAAATGAAGTGCGTAGAAAAGTTCACCAGCAGCACCGAGAGTTGGGAACGGCCCACCAATATTAATAATATTTCAATAAAAATATTGTCTTACCACTTGGAATGGCCGAAACGACTGCAAATAGGGAAATAACCGCGAAATACCACGTAGATCACAATTATTTATAGCAAATGCAATGCTTCTGTCATATTTATAGCCGTTTAAATCGAGTTTAAAATGTTGAGTAGTATAATTAACTTATATATTTGTCAACGTGGACATTAATTATTGACAGGACAATTATAATGGTGGTAAGCTTTATACTCAAGAATTGAGGAAAAAGTTCTTAAGGAAAACAGACTTTCTTTATTAAGCTATCTGTATACATACAATAGTTGACATCTGTGTTTCGGGCTATCATGCCCCTCGTCAGCAGGATTATGGTTACACAGGCATCCAATTACCGACAATAATTTGTATTTAATTTTATACTACTTCAAAATCCTTTACAATTTTATATCAAATTATACAATACTCAAAAGTGTTGTATAATTTCCCAGTTTGGCATCTCTGTCCTACAGTAATAATACGACCAGAGATGTAAATTTGTCGTACAACCCTACAGAAATGCACACACCATAACACTTCCAGCACCTTGTTGCCGTCTTGATTAACTTAAAAAAAGGAAGAAAAATAGTAATAAAAAAATAAAACACATTAAATTAAATACAAAAACAAAGACTAATTAATATTAAACATTTAAATTATTTGAGATGATGATTTAAATATTTAATATTAATTTTGCGCTGTTATTAAAATAATTCGTAAACCACGTTATAACTTATATTTTAGGAATGTATTTATAAACACAAAACATTTTTAAATTTATAAACTGTTATTAGAAGAAAGAGTAAAATCAACAAATACGGTTGTCAAAAACAATAAAACTAAATTTAAAAATTTATAAAGATATTTTTCACACGAAATAGATGCAATTAATCTTCATAATTTACTTTGCAGTATGTAGCCAGCTGCGGTAATTGTTTCTACTTTATATTATANTAGTTCATAACTTAAAATAAATCTAGCTGAGTTAATTAGTTAAGAAAATAATAATCTAATAATAACGGAAATACTTTGTCAACTCGACCTGTTTATCAGAAATGTAAGAAATTCTCTTCAAAACTGTATATTAAAAAGTCTTGAATATTATTAATATTTTAATTAAAATATTGTCTTGCCACTTGAAATGGCCGAAACGACTGCAAATAGGAAAAAAAACAACAAAATAGATCACGATTATTTATAGCAAATGCAATGCTTCTGTCATATTTATAGTCGTTCAAATCGAGTTTAAAATGTTGAGTAGTATAATTAACTTATTATATATTTGTGGACATTAATTATTAACAGGACAATTATACTGGTGTTAAGCTTTATACTCAAGAATTGAGGAAAAAGTTTTTAAGGAAAACAGACTTTCCATATTAAGCTACCTGTACACATACAATAGTTGACATCTGTGTTTCGGTCTATCATGCCCCTCATCAGCAAAATTATGGTTATAAAATTTAAGATATACATTCATCCAATTACCGACAATAATTTGTATTTAATTTTATACTGCTTCAAAATCCTTTACAATTTTATATCAAATTATACAATACTCAAAAGTATTATATAATTTCCCAGTTTGTCATTTCTGTCCTACAGTAATAATACGACCAGAGATGTAGATTTGTCGTACAGAAATGCTCACATCATAACACTTCTAACACTTTGCTGCCGTCTTCATTAACTTAAAAAAAAGGAAGAAAAATAGTAATAAAATACATTAAATTAAATACAAAAACAAAAATTAATTAATATTAAACATTTAAATTATCTGAAATGATAATTTAAATATTTAATATTAATTTTGCGCTGTTATTAAAATAATTCATAAACCACGTTATAACTTATATTTTAGGAAGGTCCTGTAAGATATTTATGAACACAAAACATTTTTAAATTTATAAACAGTAATTAGAAGAAAGAGTCCAATTAACAAATGCGGTTATCAAAAACAATAAAACTAAATTTTTCACACGAAATAGATGCAATTAATCTTCATAATTCACTTTGCACTATGTAGCCAGCTGCGGTAATTGTTTCTACTTTATATTATAATCAATAAAAATAAAAACGTACAAGAAAAATAGAATGATTACTTCAAATATAAAACAATTATCGATAACATAAAATCTCATAAAGTTCATAAAGCTATAAAAAGAGAAATTTAGTTACGAGTTGTGCTAATTATAAATACATAAAACGAATTAACGACAAACCGTATATAAACTATTTATCAACTTTTAGAGAAAAAATTAAAAATAATAAAAGCCGAATAAGAATAAAATGATTTAAGCATTTCTTCAAAAGAGTAAATTTAATAAGAATTATCTAAAATTGGTCTGAAATGAATAAATATCGATTATTACGACTTCGTTTTACCGGATATTTACTTCTAATTTATTTAGTGTTTTAAATTTTCGATATAAATACAGACGCACGAGAAAAGTAGAAAATTAATTAAAATATAAAATAATTATCTGATTATCATTTTGAATGGTTCTATCAGATATATTCAAGCATTTCCGCAAATAATTTTCACATCAATATGACAGCTTCGCATAGATTATATAGACATTAGTTACATTCGTTTATTATATGTAAAGTTTTGCCTAATAAGAGTTATATCAAAACTTTTTTGCTGAGCATTAAGTGCCTAGACAAACAGTATATAGATATAAAATTAAACATTGTCTTTGGCATTATTAATTAAATATTACTAAATTAACAAGAGCGGCGATATTATTTTTGCACCTGGACATCCAGTCACCCAACAACGGCTCTGAGTGTAATATGAAAGAAAAACATCTCGGATTTTATTATTATGTTAAAAGATAAGACGATGACGTACAACTCAGTCCGCACTTGGCGACTGCCGACTCGACACATCGCCGACCAAAGGCTCTGTCTACCGACTCTTTTTATACGTCGTTTAGAAAAATCGTTATAAAAGGTTTTATTTGCATAAATTTGAGCTTTTGTAATTCTGAAATACATTTTCCATGCAATTTTATCATTACAATAAAAAAATTAAGCCGTAAAACTGAATTCGTACCATGAGAAACTCCGTGAACTTCGACCTATCGACCAGGAAGTGTTATCACCTCACTGATAACGAGAAAGGCTTAAGTTTAAAAGTCGAGCTTTCTATATCTAATAATTTTTTTCTCGACAATCTTATGCAATGCCAGATGAAGAAAAATATGGAGAAAAAGAGAATACAGCTTTTCGACGATTTTTGTATTTTCAATTTCTTATAACTTACTGTATTTTGGAAACCACATTACAGAAAATCTTGAAATTATCGTGTCTTATCCAACTTATCTTCACTAACCGACGCTAAATATTCAATGTTAATCTTAACTTTTATTCTGAATTATCAATAAGGATGCATATTACAAATGCATATCTGTTTCATTTTTTCCTATCTGGTTATTTAGTCTAATCCAGGTAATTAAAATTATAGTACCGTATTCACCATATTCTGAATATCAAATTTGGGCTACGACACTTTACGGTACGTACTGTACCGTACTGTACCGTAGCCCAAATTTGATATTCAGAAAATTTGTCGTAACCGAAAATGTCGCAAATAGGCGTCGTTATATTACGACATGGAATAAATTGTCGTAATTCAAAGAGAATTCAAGCCGGCCGATTAGCATCATTTGGCTTTCTCGATCGACGAATTATACAGTTCATCAAAAATATATCGTTTATTTCCTCTGTAAAACGTCTTTTCTTTCTCTTTCATTTTATCACCGAAACTTAAGTCTAAGACAACTTGCACCATTTGAAAGTTTCTTGACCATATTCTTATTGGACCAAACGGTATACTCTCGAAATCGGATCACAGATGATATTGCACAGATTGTACTTATTTGTAGATATGTTAATTCTGACGGATCTCAGGAAGAGTTACTTAATATACTGCCACTTACAGAAAAAACTCGAGGTGAGGATATAGAATCTGCTGTTACTAATTATTTGAAAAGTTAAAATATTGTTATTAATAAAATAGTATCAATTGCTACCGATGGAGCACCAAGTATAAAAGATAAAAAAAGGTTTTATTTCTATGTTTAGAAAAGAAATTTTTGCATGATTTTTTTCTTTTCACTGCATAATCCATCAAGAAGCACTTTGTTCGCAAACCTGCCCAAAGGAAATAACAGTAATTATGGAACTGGTTGGACAAATTGTGAACAAAATAATGGAAAGACCACTATATCATTGGCAATTTTATGGACTTCTTAACTTAGTTAATAGCCAATATTCTGATCTTCTTTTATACAATAAAGTAAGGTGGCTTCCCAGAGGAGCAGTGTTAATGAGATTTGCTGCTGGCATTGAACAAATAAAATTATTTTTAAACACATTAAACAAGAAACTGTAAGGGAAGAGAAATATAGCTACATTGCTTTTAGAAAAAGTACTTGCTTTTGAGCAAAAATTATGTTTGTTCACTGCAGACTTAGACTTTGTCTTAGGGGAGAATGAGGCTTCACATCTATAAAAAAACTACACTGCAAACAAATACGGATACTGCGAGAATTTTTCTATAGAAAACAAGAAAGATAACAATTACACAAAGCTATAACTTTTGCAGATAAAAACGGTATCCACTATTAAACATACACAACAGTAACGTGGATCTAACGCAGTACACACCACAACATAGAACAGATACCAAACTTGGAAGCAGCATTCTGGAGTAAACAAAATTTTTTTTGTCTCCAATGACTCCGAATTTATTATTGGTAAAATATTTTTAAATTAGTTTCTAAAGAAATTTCTTAGATAAATTTAGATATCAAAATCATATTCATCTATAAAAACCATTTCAGTTCAAAATTGTATGCGTATCGCACGGACTTGCTCTATACTTCCAGAAAATGGCTTTTAATAATTTAAACGAATACATTCACATCGCCTAGAGCCGTGGTTCTCATTCCGTGGTCCGCGGAACATGGGTGCTCTGTAAAGCCACTTCAAGTGTTTCGCGAAAAAATCAAATATACAAGTAAAAATTGTTGCAAAAGAAAAATCGATACAATGTAAAATAATTTTTGTATGGAAATGTAATCAGCAAATGACGTCATATACTAGACAGAGCGTGCTCTTGATTTAAAAAATGTTTGTCAGTCCTGCTTTAAAGCTGATGTATCGTAAGTGTTTCTCGGAAAAAATGTCAAGGTTTAGTGTTCCTTGCCTTAGAAAAGATTGAGAACCACGAGCCTAGAGAACTGAACCCTTTATATAACGTACGCTTGGCTCGGTGTGTCTTTGCTATTATCCAACCAAAGCCCACCAGTGGCCGAGTGGATAAAACCACCGAACACTTGTAGTTGGTCTTGAGTTTGCGCTTCGTCAACGGGCTAGTCACGTGTAGTTTTCCTTGTTTTCTTTACGTCTTTAATACCTAGAGGCCAATTTTTTACAAAAATCCTTCCCGGATGACTTTTATGAAAAAACCAAAGAGAAACTCCCAAGAAAAAAATTTGACTTTCATTTCGGGTGCCGTAATTTTTACTTAAAGCAATATTTTTTTCACACCTTAAATGTTTTCCTCGACTACCAGTTTTGTTTACTAATTAATTTTTACGCTGTATTTCTATTGATTGCGAGTTATTTATAACTATTTATTCTATAGTATAATTTGGTCTTAAAAACCAGTCGACAGCAAAACAATGAGAAAAAATCCAGCAACGAGTTGCTTAACTTTCCCGGCAATATTTACAATTTTGGTGGCGGCATTTGTAATAATATTTTATTTTTAAAAACTTTATAATTTTAGTTATTATCAAATAGCAAAATACAAAATATTGGAATAGTTATTTTAAGAGTAGTGATCAGTTTCATAAAAAATTATAAATGCTAATAAAGAATAACATCTTCACTAAGTCCGATCCCACTCCAAACATGACACATAACCCCTCTCTATCTCATCATCCCTTGGACTATCACCACTAAAATTTAATAGCATCAATATCCCTTATACTCAAGCTGCCGTGCCAAATTTCTTAATCTTTACCCCAGCCTGATATATTAAACGAAATAAGCGCCAACACATACACACATTAATACATACACGCATACCCACAAAATTTTTTGCCGTTTTTTTTTAAATTTTTTTGATTCGGTAGGTTTCAAAACGTGAATATTTACAGAAAACTCAGAGGGTCAAATTTCACACTCTTCCAATGACTATAACTTCGAAAATTAATCACTTAATAATGGTCATTTATAATGCTCTTAACGCTTCGAATTGAATTGGTTATTTTATCGTTATTAATAATAAGAAAAATTTATTTCAGAAAAGACAACGTTATCGTGTTATTAAAGCATAAAGGGTTCTTTTATTCCATTCGATTCTCTTTCCAATGTTTAATTTCGTGTTTAATGGACGAATTTCGTGAGACGTTTCCAGTATTCGATTCTTTCGAATTCGCTAATGAAACAGCAAAAGATAATCGTATATTGATGAAAATTATTCATAATTCGCAGAATATCACTTTAATCAGTTACACAAACGAAACGTTTACTTACCTTTAAAATAAAGGAAAAGGTCAGTTTATGTCTATCAGGTGGAATTTGCAGGTTGAATGTTTGACGTATTTGATAATTCACATAAATTATGTGTTTAAAAATAATATAACTCTTTTAAAAAGTGAAGTTTATTTAAATGAAAAGTACAATTAATGAATAAAATATGCAATAAAACGTTCTAGTATTGTTTCTCGTACGAAATAATGCAATTAATCTAGATAATTTCCTTTTCAGTATGTAACCAGCTGTGGTAATTATTTCTGCTTTTTGTCATTATCAATAAAAATAAAAATGTACAAGAAAAATAGAAAAATAATTACAAATATAACATAAAATCTCATAAAGTTGGAAAAAGTTATAAAAAGAGAAATTTAGTTACGGATTATTCTAATTACAAACATATAAAATGAATTAACGGCACCGGAAATAATTTATTTCATCAATTTTTAAAACAATTTTAAATATAATATAAAGTAAAAATATGTTAAAATTATTTAAATATTGTGTTTAATAAAAGTAAACTTAATAAATAATAATAATAATAATTAATAAAACTGATTTAAAATATTTAAATATTGTTTATCATAAATTTGTTTTATTGAAATATTTATTTCTACTTTTTAAAAATATCAATAAAAGTAAGGTTTGACGAGAAAAGTACAATTAGATGAAAAATAATCATCATTCTGAATGGATCTACTAGAAACATCTAGACATTTTCTTTAGGCAGAAATTTCTTTATCTTTAGGCGGAAATATCTTCAGAAATTTCTGCCTAAAGACAACGAAAAAGTAACTATAAAAAGTAGGAACAGGTAAAAATATTATATGATTTTATATGAATAAACTTTAAATACATTTTATGAGATTTTAAATTACTTTATACAACTAAAAAATATAATTAAAAATTAATAAATTTATCACTTTTTCAAATAATTAACTTTCTAAAATTTGAGACAGATGGAAAGTAACAGTTGAATACTCAGGTAATTATACCAATTAGTATTTTTCACTCCATTTGAATTTCTATAAATAGGTAGAAACCATTGTTATTGATATAACCAATCATGATTTTCTATCTTGCAAGTATTTTTCTCTTTGCAGTCGTTTCGGCAATTCCAAGTGGTAAGAATACGATTATTATTATTTTAATAATACTGTTAATCTTAAAAATTAAATATACAGACCTATTTTCAAATGGAATTTTGAACAGATTTTCTTATATTTCGGATATTACTCTTTTTTCCTCTATTATCAATAATTAAGCGAAGGATTGCGGGAATAATAACTTATCAAAAAATAGCGTAAACTTTTACTTTCCTGGCTTTTATTACACACGAAAGTATTGTAATCGTATCAATTTGATCCTCAGGGCAAATCTCGAAGTTTTGAGAATTCAACAATATCAAAAAATAAGAAAAAATTCTAGGGTCGTGTGAGTGTGTGTGTGTTGGAGTCTATTTCGTTTAATATTTAAAGATGGAGTAAAGGTTAACTAACAAAACTAGGCATTGTAACTTTTGTATAATAGACATTGATACTACAGTAGAGCGTCGATTTTCCGAAAGTCAATCATCCGAAACGTCAATCATCCGAAACGTCAATCATCCGAAAGAATTCCAGTCGGCAAATTTAAATTTTCGCCAGTGCTGTGGCGCTTCAATCTTTGGCTAGGTCTTGGGCTACTCAAACATTTTACGTTTTTGATACTAAATTAACATCTGAAGTATAATTTTTTATTATTTTTATATTTTTCAATATATTTATTTTGTTTGTACAAAATAAATAAATAATTTTTAACGATACGATAGTCTTTGTTAGGCTTAACATCGACGAAAATTCAACGC
>NW_019385058.1:351141-355306 GCF_000671375.1 Centruroides sculpturatus | reverse complement strand
AAGACGGATTTTATAAAATAAAAAGCAGTTGAAACTGCATTTTTATGAATAAAAATTTGACAAACTATTTATCGTTTTATGACGAGTAAAATTTTTTCGTCGCGTTCGCGGCTTTTAAGTAATGCTTAAACCTTTGAGGCGCGAGGCCCTTCGGACCGCGAAGCATAGGCGGTGGCCCACGTCGTCCATGCTTTACGTCGCTCTTGGTCATAGAAATGATGTAATTTGAAAATAAATTATTTATAAATACGTATGTCAAGTTATATTTTTATTAAGACGCAAAATATATTTGAGAGTTTACGGCCACTTAAGATGTGCCAGGTGAGACGTTGTTGAAAAAAAAAAGTTATGCATTCCATCACGTACATAAACAGTATCGTAATTCGCCAAGTGCAAATCAGCAAATTCGTAAAATTTTTGTTTATTTTGAACAATCCGGATAATCGAAAATCCAAATAATAGAGGTCCGGATAATCGAGGTTTTACTGTAGATAGAAATTCGATTAGAATGCTTATGTTCATTCCCTTTCTCTTAAATGCTGGTCTAATGACTGGAATATCATATGACGATGAAACACCATTTTCGTACCAATATTGCGTGGGTTGTCACGATTTCTATTTTAAAAGTTATTCTTAATATTAGGAATTTGTGTCTTTTACTGTAATTGTGAGAATCGAACAAAATAAAGGAAAACAACCTGATGATGATCTCATGAAAAGTTGATATATATCAACTTTCTGATTCGGATTATCAACTTACGCTTTCTCATCACTGATAGTGACGCATTTAAACATCTTTCTCTCGGTTTGAATTATTTCTGTAAATTTGCATCTTTGAATAAGACGAAGAACAGCACATTTTAGTCGGTCGTCGCTCGTTTTTCTAGTCGTTAAGAATTGTTTGTTCCTTTCTATCCAGTCATTGGAATTTGTGTTTATGTGCTTCATTTTCATTTTTGCTTGAGTGTTTCCAACGTGAGAAATATTTGTCAGGATTCATAAAGTGTTATTGTCAACCTCAAACCCATCAAAATCACGAGTAGTAGGCGTAACCGACTTTTCTCAGATATTTCCCGAGCGTAATCATATTCGGCTATAAGAAGGCTCAAAAGAACATAGAAACCTCACAACTGTGTGCCAGAAAGGCCACATAATCCATACTCTTCACTAGAAAAAGCCAGTTAACTATTTTACAATTTTATTGAGAAAAAAGAAAGCAGACGACAAATATGACTGCATTTGAATAACTTTATTTGTTTTAAATTATTTTTGAATTAAAAAGTAATTTAATGTAACATTTGAAATACACTATTTTCTTTGTCGTTTAAAGCAATATTTCGTTGAATGTCGAATATATCATTAAATACCAATTACTGAAATCCACAGCTTTCGTTTACACACTTAGCTTCTCGTAACCTTTAAGAAAAAAATTGTCATCAAGGTATTTATTTCTAAACAATTCGAATTTAGGTAATTAAAATCATTCTTATGATAATGCATATTTAACGCATTTCTTCGAGCATTCGGAGAATTTATATCTGTTAACAATATCACTCCAATCTCCCATAATATAACTGTCAGTTTCTGGGCAATCTAAGGCTCCTGGATTCCCAGCAGGCCCTCCCTCATCGGATCTTTCGCCGTCGTGAAGACTTCCAAGTCTAAAATATTTTTCAACAATTTCTTTTCAAATTCATATTATTCCAGCATTTGATGTAATGTTTTAAATCACTTACAGGTGAGCTGATTCATGAGCTACTGTATAAAGTCTTTCGTTGTACTGTGAATTGTCTTCACAGATGGCAACTTTTTCACATTGGTTACAAACTGCGCCTACGTGTGCAATGCCTGCAAAAGAAATTTATTTCAAAGTATACTGTACATAGAACAAATTGTAAGATTAAGATGTAAATGGGAAAATGTTTACCCGCAAGTGTAAATTTAACTGTACCATCATCTCTTAGCACGCCCATTTTTCGACTAAATAATATATTTTAAAATTAGTCTATCTCAAATCTGTACACACCGATATAATAGAATACTTACGTAACAAGGAGCATGATCATATCAGCATCTTCAGCTAAACCAGTAGCATGATAACAGTAATATTTTCCCATACGATTAATTAAATCAAGAGGAATAAGATATTTTGGGTTTCCCGGATTCGCACTCTCTTCTATACAAGGTGGTTCTGTTTCTTTCTATAGATGAAAATGAAGGTAAACGAGCGATTATTTATTACGACATCGTCAAAATGCCGGGCTGCAATTTTTATTCATATTTTTTATTTATTTAATTTAATATATACGCTTTCTGTCTCAAATTATCAGTGTCTTGCCTCTGTACATTGTGCTCTTCCTGGCAACAACAGGTGTCATGTCAGTCATCTATGTAACTCCAAATAAATGTATTAATTAAAATTACGTGACTTCCGGCCTTCACCGGACGTTCGCATACTTAATCGGGGCTCCTAACCCTAAACTTTCCGAATCCAGTATCGCTTTTCGTTTATCTAGCACCATTCTCGAGATTAACGATGCAGAGACAGACAGCCAAACGATCATCAGTAAAAATTTATAGCTCTACAGTTTTTAAATTGCAGCCCAGTAAATAAATATAATTAGTGGATTACCGTAAATGGCTCAATCCCAAGTAAACGAACTTGTATTCCCATTTCTAATGTGTCAATTAGGTTTTGAACCTAAATTAAAAAAAGAAAAATCGTAAAAAGTTATAAATTTTAATTCAAAATTAAGCTTTTATGAACTATTTTATTCAATTTAAAAACATTTAAGAATTTATATCCTACCCCAGTATACATGACAGTTACGTATTCCGTTAGAGCTTTCACAACTATGCACTGATCGTCTCTGGCCATTGTCGCAACCTTTTCCATTTCTTCGTTAATATCCATATGCATGACTGAAAACAAGTTCAAAACATTATCGAATTTCAAAAAAATCAGCTGCCAAAGATTAATAATGTTAAAAGTGTTAAATATATTTACCTGTATCATTCAGAAAGGACTTTTTATCATTTATAACTTCCACAATCTT
Source organism: Centruroides sculpturatus (assembly GCF_000671375.1). Taxonomy (NCBI): domain Eukaryota; kingdom Metazoa; phylum Arthropoda; class Arachnida; order Scorpiones; family Buthidae; genus Centruroides; species Centruroides sculpturatus. The sequence continues at coordinate 352,250 of NW_019385058.1, read as the reverse complement.
ATGTGGTACTTGTCCATCTTTAACGGTTCTACCCGACTCATACGGTTCGATTCTAAATTTTTTATTTACAATTCCTTGCTAAAAGTATACAAAGAAGTTTAATAATCTATGTAATATAATTGGCTATAAAAATATCGATTATTATAATATTTACAATTGTGACAGGCCCATCTTCGTCGATCAAAAGAGCGGCTCCATTAGTGCCGTCTCTGTAAATTCTTCTTTTCAAGTCTTCTACGTCGATCTTAAAACGTATAAATATTTTATACTAACTTACTATTTTTACCCAACAAATATAATTCTGATTCTAATACTTTGTAAAGAATATAATCTTACAGTAAATGTGATTAACGCATGTCATAAGTGTTTTAAATGGCTTACTGAATTTGGTTGTTGATCAACAAGTGCGAAGTTTTTGGACAATATTTCACCAGCGGGTTCTAATTTGAGTTTTATTTCTTCATTTGAAGCTCGGAATTTGACCGTCTTCACTCCAGACCTGGACGTTTCCACGGATGGAAACACCACGTCTACTCGACCTGTATATCAGAAATTTAAGGAAACGTTTTCCAAAGTTCATTCAAACTATGGTTTATTTTTAATTTTCATAGTAGAAAAACTGACTATAAGCTTACTGTTAAATTATTAATAATAATAGTCTTACCACTTGAAATGGCCGAAGCGATTGCGAAAAGGAAAATGACTGCAAGATAGATCATGGTTGTTTATAGCCATAGCCATGGTCAAGCTGTCTCGAATCTGTGAAATCATAACTGTGACTTATATCGACGTCCTATCTGTCTCTTTTCTCCGTTATCACTAGACTGTCACGTAATTGTAAAATGGGAACTCTACGACGGAAAAGTGACGAATCGAAAGTATCGTGAGCGCGTATTATGATGTATGCACAGGCATACGTGAATTAGAGCGATAGAGGAAAGAGAAAGGGAAGAGCAAAGACGAGCGCTTAAAAAGAAGGGTAGGCAGGATCAGACCATCAGCTGTTCTAGGATTCTCGAACGAATACGTGTGTTCGTGTGCTGATCTTTGTAATTATAAATTGTGAATACATGTGACTAATATTATTTTCTTTTTTATTTTGTGCATGT